>NC_040035.1:2993359-3218195 GCF_003713205.1 Coffea eugenioides
TCCAACAGGGTATACCAATTTTTGTTTAACTATGTCACCAAAAAAGCATCAGAGGTATCAAAGTTGTTCGGATGGAGTGTCAGTAAACATGTGGAATTTTTTCAACATGTTAATAGCAATTTAGATTACGGACATGACGCGGACATTGCATAATTGTTATAATAAGAAATTCATTAATCGTGTGCCAACAAGTTACGTAAAATAGTAAACTCCAATGGAAATGTACAAATGATGTAAAAAATATTAATCGTAACTGATAGTTATTGGCTAATTAAATATATTAGTACAAATGTATTCTTAAACTTATTCGAACTAATTAATAATTTCTATTAGTAGATATGTATAATTCATAATATTAATTATATTGCATAAATTAATATACATATATAATACATATATAATACCATTGTCATTGGTGCACTGAAGAGACGCATAAGCATTGTGAGCAATGAAAATAGATGGGGAGAAACAAAAGTTACTGTTCCTACACCAGAATGGAACGATGGGCAAAACAAAAGGCGTTGGGCCTTACGGTCATTGGTTAGGATAGCAAGGAGACGAACAAACAGCCCATATCGTAAAAGCAGTTTATAGCAGCAGCGTAAGGCACCAGTTTACAAAACCTGGGCAACTGAAGATGATTCCCAAGTAGCCACTTCGGAAAACGTCTATTCCACGAAGAGATTTTGCGCAACATACGCTTCCACTTAATTTCCTATTTACAAAAAAGGACCGTAATACACAATTTGTCAACTACTTACTCTCTCCTATTAACCAAGTGCAGCAGCACTATTTGCTACAACAGTGCTTACGACGCAACCATGACAGTCATGCATCTTGTGATCCTTCTGTGCATGACGCCTTCGGTGGAACTACAGTGACTTACCCATCTAGACCTAGCTAGCAACCTTCAATACTCTTGCACCTCTACTCACCAAAACCTGCCTTATTTATTGCGTAACTGCAAACCGAACCATCACAGCAGTTGTGCCTCATCTTTCTCCTGGACTTCTTTGTTGGTCACCTGTGTCCCTTCCACCGCTACCGCATGCTTGTGGTGCAAATGCTTGTCCTCTCCATTCGCCTGAGTCGCTCCACCCCGTACCAATTTCAATTGATTTTTCCAGCGATTCATCCAAACAATTTTCCATATGATCATCATGAACTGCTGTGTTGTGCGAATTCTTTTTGTATGGGCATGTTCGTTGGTTGTGGCCTGCCTGCAATCTTCAACCCATATATCACATGTCAAATCATTTGTGACTGCAAGTAACCACGTCAACTAAGCACATTGCTAACATTACACCACTTCAACTTTCTTGCACTGCCAATAACTTTGTATACTTTGTATGCACTTTCAATTATGTGTTTATTTGCTACTGTTCAAAAATACCCACATAATAATTATTACCTTCACTGTCCACTTCATGTATTTTATCAATTAACAAATTGCTTATAACTACGTATGCATTTTCGATAGTACCTGCAATGACCACACTTTCTTTTCTTCTTTGTTTCTGCATGCTTGTGATCACCTTTACACCGGGACACCCTGGGATCTAACAGCCCGAATGTTCTTCTACTTCTATCGTTCATCACTCTTGAATCCATTGCAAATCCGTCTCCCCCATATCCACTTTCAATCCACTTCTCCTTTAGGTCCACAGAATGCTTGTCAAACATCTGCTGCAGGTCATTAAACGCATCATCCATGTAGGACGCATAGTAACACATACTATTACAGCTCGACTTTAAAGTGCCATATCTGGCCATTTGTGTCAGCTGTTCGTCTGCAACAAATGCTTTCATTCCATTATTAGTACTGTAAACTCCCTTTGTCAACCGCTTCGAAATGCATGCTTCTGGGATCCTGTTCATTCCTTCTACCACCATCACGCGAAACATGTGAGCACAAGGAATCCCCTTTGACTCGAATTTCATGCAAGAGCAGATTAGCTTCTCCATTGACCTATCATAAACCACCCTCCAACTAATTTCGTGTCCACCATATTTCGAGTAATAATATGTACGACTCCCTCCATCCTCGCTCCAGCCCTCAGAAATTAGAAGTCCCTGCCTGTTCAAATGCTTCCTCACCATGAAGAACACATTCCTTGTAAACACCACCGCTGCGCTCCCCTCTAATTCGGGCAGGATTGTGGTTAAGACTGGTTTTGTGTTTTCGCTTGTGTGAACTGCTTTGCTCTCAGTATGTCGAAGCCATGCTATTGCCAAATCAAAACTTCTAACGAATTCATATAGTCGCATTTTTTCATTCAAGTACTCATTCAAAAAAGCATTCATTTTCTCACACCTTTGAGTGCTTCTCATACCTGCAAAAAAATGACCGCGTAAATAGGCCTCTGCCCATAACCTTCTCCTACGGTACAACTTCTTCACCCACTCATTCTCTACCACCCCACATTCATTAACTAACCTAGCCCAGCGATCCTCAAACTCAAGAGTGCTAAACTTTCTCGCCATCAGGTCATACAACCTGTTATTAAACTCCTCGCAGCGAATATTACTCCGTGCATTCCTATGCAAGTGCCACGAACATAGCCTGTGACAAGCATCCGGGAGAAGATTCTTTATCGCTCTTCGCATTGCACTGTCCCCATCTGTCATCACTGCTACTGGCTTTCTACCTTTCATAGCCTCTACAAATGTACTTAGCACCCATTCATATGTTTCAATCCTCTCATCTGATAACAGTGCACAGCCGAAAATAGTACTGTTCAAATGGTTGTTTACCCCTGCAAGTACAACTAGTGGCTTGCGGTATTTATTTGTTTTGTATGTTGTATCAAACACCAATACATCTCCAAATACACTGAAGTCCACACGAGATTTAGAATCTGCCCAAAACAACCTTGCCAATTTTCCTTCGTTATCTACATGATATTTATAAAAGAACATGTCATCGGCATCCTTCTTCGCTGCCAAGAACCCAAGTGCCCCTTCTGCATCGCCATTAAAAATATCTTTTCTACGTTCCTCGTCCATTCGGTTATACAGATCCTTAATGCAAAATCCCACGTTACTATACCCTCCGGCTTTGATAACAAAATGTTTCATTATCTGGCATATTCTGGCCCCAACCAACTTTAGACTTTTTGCCTGCGCATATTCTGCATCGCTCACTTTTCTATGCGACCTAAGGTGTTGCACACTTGCCTCTGATGCCAGCGGGTGATTGTGCTCCATAATGAAACGTGTCACCACATACTTTACCGATTCTGTGTCATATTTCACGCGAAAGCAAGCCCCACACCCGGTCCTTGTGATTGCTTTTGCTTCTCTTTTCCGGTCTTCATAATTAAACCACTTTTCATTCCTATAACCTTCACAGCAACATACCCATTTTCTAAATCTTGAAATGCCATCTTCATCTCGTTTGGCATTACTTTTACGAATCCCAAATCCGCTTAGTTTCGCATACAAATTATAAAATTCCCCAGCTTCTTCCGTGTCAAATGTTAATTTCATTACGTCATCCACGCCTATTGCGCCCACCAATTCATCTGCCTCCTCATCTTCGTGTCCTCCTATTGAACCACCGCTTTCTTCACTGCATGTGTCTCGGTCACACTCAGGTTCTTGGTTAAGGTCAAATGACATTAACCTGCCGCAACCATCCATCCCCATTTTTCCCTTCTCTGTTTCCTGCACCATGTCATGAGTTTTAAGCACCCCATCCTGCCCCATACTTACAACCCCTGTGTGGTTGTTCAATGCTTTTTCTAACCATGGTCGCTTAACATTTTTTTTTCAGCCTCCCCATATGCTTTCGTTTGTAACATAAATACTGATCGTCTACTAATGGAACAAAACATATATACACGATCATTTCACTTAACAAACCATACTTTACCTCACAACTTTCACAAAATGCAGACGATAAACATTACTCTAACATTCATATACACAGTTTTTATAAGTGTGGCTGATGCAATTATATCAACCTTTAGCACAAAATACCACTATCGACATGCATTTTCATTAACACCAACAAACTCAACCTCTACTGTGTGTTTCTTTAATTCTTTTCACATAACCATGCGCAATGCAGTATGGGGGCCATTATCGATGTCCACACGGCCATCCAAATCACTCTATTTTAAGACTTTAGTCCTGTTACAACGTCTTCTTCACGTCTTCACTCATTTCTGCTTAATTTCCTTTACACTATTTAATACAAATTAGAGGACCAACATTTCCTACGTACGTACACAAAGCTCCGTGCACAAATAAACTGCGATAATTTCCCGGTTTCGTTACATCTTCGTTCGAAGACGCAGGGTCTTACACCCCGTACTTCGTATTCCTTATTCCTCTATCATTACCTCTTACAAGAACTGTAGAAATCACCCTAGTAGACGTACATGTGTTTTACTCGTTATTTTACTCCATTTTTCAAAGTTATGGAAAAACTCAAAAAAGTACTCACCTTTGATTTCTCTGCTTCTGTTCCACGCCGCTGCATTCTGTCACCACAGCTTCGCAAGGGCCTTCCTCAGATATATCTACCGTCACCGCCTGCGCCTAAATTTACGCCAGTAGACACCACCTCTGTCTATTCCGCCTTGACTTCTTCTTTACCAAATTTTTGCCTTCGATTCCGACGTCACCACCTGTCTTCAAACACACGCATCACTGCGGGCCCCAACATGGTTGTGTGTTTAGTACCTAATACGCTTCCTCTTCGGTGGCCCCAGCATGGCTTTGTTTAGTACTGCTTTCTCTTTTTCTTCGATGTTTTATACAACAGAACCGACACCGGCTGTTAATTTTTATGCTTTCCGATCAAAAATTTTGTATTCTACGAAATTGGGTTCTCCTGAACGTCTGATGGACGAAAGCCGTAAACAGCAGGTCGTTTATAAGACAACCGTTTTAACTAAATTTTATCCCATTACCCAACATTTGTATTTAAGGCACGTTGGGTACTCTGTCACTGTAATGGTTGAAAGGCACAAAGAGCTGGTCTTTTACTCACCAACGGGTTTAATTTATTTTTATCCGATAAATCAGTCTGTCTTTATGCCACCTTCGGTATTATGTTGTTGTAATGGAAGAGAGCCAAGGGGAGCTGAAACTTTTAAACTGGGACACCCGTTTGAATATAAGATTGACCAATCCAAAATGGATTTAATCTTTAGTTGTAGTGTAAGAAAGCCATAAAGAGTTGGCTATTTATTCTAAAATGCATTCCAATATGGGTACTGCGTTGTTATTATGGACGAAAGAGTTAAAAATTGGGATTGTTTTAATAAAGTTAACGGGTTTTTTTTTACTCCTTACCCCATTATATTTATGTTAATTCCGTTTCACCCCAATACATTTCCAACATTTGCCGTACGCTACATTCACCGCGGTTATAGGTCACCACTTACTTTTTTAGAAACATTCCCTTCATCTCCGTACATGTCAGGTTGCTACGTGCCAGCTTCTTTGCCATATAATTTACTTTCCACACCTGTCTTTGAAATATGTGAATACACTACAGAATTTACCCTTTAAGAAACATCCCGAGAGTCAGAACTACATTTGACGGATGGTTTTTTTTTCATGTATATTCTAAGAAATTAACCGGCAAATGGAGACCATAAGTCAGGCTCTCTTAAGGGCGGGCAAACCATCTGGCCCAGACAATAGACTGTGTTAGATATACATATACTAGTTGGGGCAGGCCGAACAATATTGAACCCAAGCGCAATAAATGAATCAAATTTGATGATTAAATCAATAAATATTTTTCATCAACATACAAAAAGCTATAAATTTCGATTCGAATTACTACAAAATACTAATCAAGTGGATTGAATATGACACTAAATATTCTACAAAATACTAATCAAGTATATTGAATATGACACAAAATACTAGTCAAGCAGGTTGAACATGAAGTGACAGGACAAGATTTAAAATCTTTTTGTATTATGTTGAATTAATATAGCATAATTGAATATATTAAAATGATCACTTTCTTTTTTTGGGTATATGTTAGGTATGTGAGGATTTTAAATTTGTTGATTTTATGATTGAAATTACTAAGGATTAATCTTCAAAAAGTTTAAGTTGACAAAGGGCTGAACTTAAAACTTTTAAAATAGTATACTAAGGGCTTATCTATAACTTTTGCAAGTATTCGTCGTTAAAGACATTTGAAATTTCATCTTAGATGACACTTTTTTAGTTAACGATAGTAATGGAGACAAGTTTTCCATATATTTTGATATCCCTTGGTGATGGTACTAAATTTTGAGAATCAAGACAAAATATGCATTAAGTTTTGGGACTGAAATTGCAAATCAGTAAAAGTTGGTGGATAATGAAATTTTTTGGAAATCTAAATTCAACCCACAAATTAAAGTAGAGCTTTTGGACTTTTGGATTTGGGCTTCAAGTTCTATGTTCAAGACTCGTACTCGGCTCAAAAAAATATTAGGAATTCGGGCCTATTTTAGGCTTGGTTGAAGCTCATAATTAATTTACAATTATATATTATGTGCATGTAATATTTATTTTATTTTACCATTATAAGTGAATTACAAATTGTGTTTGTAATAACACATATAACTATTAACCAATATACATCATTATAAATAAAAAATATATACTTATATACTTAATTATGTGGGCTAGGTACTAATCGGGTCGAGTCTCATTAAGCTAATGTTCGACTTACAATTTAATTGGTCCTTGTTTTGAAGCCTAAATTCAACCCAATCCAATGATGTGCAAGATTTGGCCCTAAATTCTTCAAATCAATCGAGTAGAGTTCAGGTTGGTTTGACCCCATTAACAATTCTAATGAGCACTTATCCTTAAAAAAAACCTGAGCACACAACATATAATTTAGTTTGATGGAAAAGTTTATTTATTTAATACCGTTTACCCACATTTCATGAAGCGATAAATAAGATGAATGTAAGAATATCTTAATATCTCAAGCATACATGCTAAGCATCAAGTTGAAATGAAAAAAATGAGAAACAAGCAAGAGCGCATGAACCAGGTACATTAATGACAAGGAGGACATAAAATTCGTCGTGTCCTTATTTCTTAGAAGCTTTAATATGAATCCCATCTCCAAAATTCAGCAATGGAGTACGAGTAATGTTGCTAGCTTTGACAAGTTTCCATCTATAATAAGGAGACCAATAAATTCTTGTCGAATACGAATACACGCAAAAACACATAATTCAGTATATTTTTCTTCTCACAGTAAATGAATGTGAAGTTAGAAGCCCATAAGTTATACCCGTATTTGGTCATCAAAACACGAAAAATATCGACAGGAGTGCTTTACTGAATTCAGCACCTGCACATTGTCTCACACCTCTACCGAAAGGCATAAAGTTCATCGCTGTAACGCTTGGATCAAGGTCCCGATAGGAGCAAGAAGCAGTATACGTTTAATAGCAAAATCAATTTGCAAACATTTGCCTCTCCAATGAGGCATCTCAAGCGAAAATTGTAGAGTTAAGGAGAAGTGGTTCGACTTCAAAATAAAAGAGAGAAAGCAGAAAACAAATAAAAAGCTAAGAATTGAAGAAGTACCTTCCAACGCCATGGGTTGAAAGCAAGAGGATCTCTAAACACTCCAGTATTTAAGTGTTGAGCAGAAGAGGCAATCATAATGCCCCAGCCGGCTGGAATAGTGTATCCTAAAAGGGAATAAAGTGCATATAATGAGTCTCGCAGAAGCCTTCAGGTGTTGTATACTATATAGCACATTATTGGGAGTAAGTAAAATTTTTTCCAATTTGTGCAATACACTAAATCATAATTGCAACCTACCCATTCACTTCAACATCTTTTGTGGCTCTACGAAGAAGTCCAGGACTGATGCTTGCTATTCTTACGGTTTCATGAATTAACTGCATTTTATGTTTGTGTTAGTGTGTCATATACATGAAATGCTTCAACCTTAAGCTGATTACGAAAGTAGTTTAGTATAAACAGCAGTGAAGGAAATAGGCTATTTATGATGTGATCCTATGCTTGTGAGTTGTGAAAATGGGACTTGGTCAAGTACAGTTGATGTCCTTATGCAGTTGCACTATTGTTATATTTTTTTATACAATTTGGTGTACATTCACATAACTCTACTGTACGCGTGCATTTGTTTGTGTGGAGCAAATCAATAGATGTATCTGTAAGTGTGTACTAAATTTTAAAAAACGTATAACATGTTATTGCACAAAAACCCAACCACCTACTCCATGCTCATAAAAATGCATATAAACACATGTATGGCTTTTGCAAACACCGAGGATAGAAACCATAATGCATAATTTGAAACTTGAAGACATTAGTAGGTGTTACTTGGAGTGTGAATGTCATCGACTTGTACTCATCCCAAGTGACTGAAGAACTTGATTTTGGTCTATTCCTAAGGATTTCTTCATGCTCAACCTGAAAAGCAATGGGGAGTATCTATAACAAACTATTGTTCATATGATATATGGATAAGGTACTTCCATAGAATGCCAAAAACCACGAAGCTATAAACATAAACTAACCTGCAATTGTTCTATTGCTGAAGGATTTTCAGAAAGTAGTTTGAGAGCTAATGAAATTATTGAAGAATTTGTTTCAGTGGTGGCAAACAAAGTAGAAAATAAGATCTTGACAACAAAATCTTCCTGTGCAAATTTTTCCGTCTTCATATCTTTTACGAATTGACTAAGAATGTCTCCTTCATGCATCTTATCATCAAGTGAAGCCTGCTTCTCCTTTACTATCTCCCGTAATGTACTTTTCCTGAAATATTTGAAGTATATGCTCAAATTCAGCTATTAAAAGGCTTGCCCCTGGAAAATATGATATTCCCACTGAAAGGATAACAAAGCATTTTGATCATTTCTAGACTTTGTCTATCTTTATGCTCGGTTACCTCAAGGCACTTGTGAAATCTTGTTCCGGGAATATTCAAAGGAAATGACATGAGAACTTGTATAAAGTTGGTCAATTTCTCAGCTGTACTTTGTCGAAGTCTTTCAGCATCACGTCCAAACAGTTGCCTTGATGTAAACTTGCACACCATCTACAGTGGAAAACAATTTACAACTTTATTCAGATTTCAGCTGGAAAAAGGGTTAAAAAATAAAAATAAAAAATAAACAGGAAAATAGCAAAATTACAGATGCTGCGCTTGATAATCACAAAATTATCTGAAGTAACTATTTTATCGTTATCCATAAATTTTATGTGTTTTTAACCCCATATAAAATAGTTGATTCGGTTTTTTTTAAAAAAAGTTTCACCATTGAAAATGCACGTTTAAGTTCAACGGAATCATGTTTGGACCAGCTGCCCAAATTTCTGTAAATCAATTCTTCTAACTGGGAAAGCAACTTTTCCTTAATAGACTCCCCGCCAGAGTGATTTAGTATGAAGCTTCTCGGGTAGCGATGGCCAGGTTGATTTGTTTTGTGTTCTCCATCTGGAGAAATAGCCTTGGAGAATGCATCCATGTACCAGAACTGCACTGGTTTTCCTTCTTGCAAGAAGAGACAGTGGTTCACTTTTGGATCACTTGAGGCTGACCTGCTATATTTGTTTTGAAAAGCGGTCCATGTCTGAAATACAGGAAAAAAAAATATTGTTAGAAAAAAAAATGCTAATATGTGTGTGTACGTGTGTATGTATGTATATAAAGAAATTTTTTAACGGATGCCTAATAGATAATCGTTGACATACCTAAATTTTACCAAATTATTATATATATATATATATATATATATATACACACACACACACTAACAATTATTATTTATTCTTACATTTGTATACTTTTTTTTAATTAATCTTACATTTCCAAAAATTTAACATCTGAAGTATATCTTAACAGTTATTCAATGGGCACGGTTAGACAGACTCACACATAACAAGGTCAGAAAATAGAAGTGAAATCTACAAAACAGAGAACTTGTGTAATGGTACCACTGATTATAATCAGAGTAGCTAAGGGGGTAGATGAAAAAGAAAGAGAACAGAGGAAATAGGGAAGGAAAGATACGTGAGAGGGAAGGGATAATGAAGGAAAGAAGGAACTGAATTTGTTGTATCTCATTGCATAACCTTTCCGTCCCCTTTTAGGCTTATTTATACAAGATTCTTCCTCTAGATCCTTCTGTGTTCTAACCGCCCCCTTAACAGAATGAGCGTACATGCATGCATGCCTTTTTGATGAGTAACAGAGTAACTAACTTTTGAATTACTAACTAACTTCCTAAAATAGAAAACGCAGCAGATACATTTCTGCTAAAGGTATTTAAAATATCTAGGGTCATTACAACACCTTCCCCTTAAGAATCCTAGTCACTAGGATTGAGCTGGAAATTTGGGAACTGTGATTGTATTACTGTGACATCCTCCCAAGTTGAGTCTTCCGTGCCTAAGTTCACCCACTTGATCAACACTTGAGTCATCTTCTGTTTTTTCCTTATGATTTCACGAGTATCAAGTACACTTTCCGGGGCAATTTTAATCTGCCCCTCAGCAGTAGTCAAGGGTAACTCCTGAGTCACAACACGATTTGTTGCAGATGGTTTGAGCAAGGAAACATGGAAGGTAGGATGTATCAAAGAACCAGCAGGTAACTCTAGCTTATAGGCTGCATTTCCAACCTTTTGAAGGATCTTATACGGCCCATAGTACTTGGAAGATAACTTCAGATTCTTCCTGATTGCTACTGAAGTTTGCCTGTAAGGCTGCAATTTCAAGTATACCCAGTCACCTACCTGGAAACTCCTTTCAATTCTGTCCTTGTCAGCAAACTGCTTCATTCGATTTTGAGCCTTGATTAGATTTCCCCTCAGCAATTCATTCCACTTCCTCCTATCCCCCAACCACTGTTCCACAGCGGCTACTGGGGTCTCTAAGGTATCTAGGCCTAATTGAGAGGGTGGATAACCATACAGAGCCTGAAAAGGAGTCATTTTCAAGGCTGTGTGATGGTTGGTATTGTACCACCATTCGGCAGCTGCTAGTAAGAACTTCCATTTGTGAGGTTGTTGGAAACAAAGACACCTCAAGTATGTCTCAACGCACCTGTTCAGCCTTTCTGTCTGCCCATCTGTCTGAGGGTGGTATGCAGTGGAGTAGTGCAGCTCAGTACCCAGCTTCCCAAACAATTCCTGCCAAAACATGCTAGTAAACAGCCTATCCCTGTCTGATACAATGCTCAGGGGTAATCCGTGCAACTTGTAGATGTTATCAAAGTACATGCTAGCTACTGATTGTGCTGTATACTTGGAGGGTAGTGCTAAGAGGTGGCAGTATTTGGTAAACCTATCAATGACCACTAGTATTCCTTCATATCCTTGAGATTTAGGTAATCCTTCAATGAAGTCCATTGCAATGTGCTGCCATGCTTGCTCAGGGACAGGAAGTGGTTGCAGTAGGCCTGGTGTTTTGCAATTTTCTACCTTGCTCCTCTTACAGACATCACATTGCTGCACCCAACCTTCTACCTCTCTCTTCATTCCTGGCCAGAAGAATGGTCCCTTCAACCTCTGATAGGTTCCCAGATTGCCTGAGTGTCCTCCAAGGTGCGAGTCATGAAAGCAAGTTATCAGCTTCTGTCGCAAGCTCCCTGACGCTCCAATGTAAATCCTGCCTTTATACCTGAGTAATCCCCTATCAAAAGAGTAATTTGGAAGAGAGTTAGGTGTAATTGTCAAGGCTTCGATTAGCTTAATCACTGCACTATCCTCTCGGTAGCTTTCCAGAACCTCAGCTAGCCACGCAGGTTTCATGACTGAGAGACTGTGTGTAGAGCTATCTTCTTCATAGCCTCTCCTGGACAGTGCATCAGCCACAAGATTTTCCTTACCTCTCTTGTACTGTATTTCATAGTCCAGTCCTAGCAACTTAGTAAGCCACTTTTGCTGCAGGGGAGTGGTTATCTTCTGCTCTAGTAGGTACTTTAAGCTCTGGTGATCTGTCTTTATGATGAAATGGTTGCCCAGCAGGTAATGTCTCCACTTGGAAACAGCTGTAATAAGGGACAGCAACTCCTTCTCGTATATGGATAGTCCCAGGTTCTTAAGTCCCAGAGCTTGACTGAGATAGGCAATAGGCCTTCCCTGCTGCATTAGGACTGCACCAATAGCCTTATGACTAGCATCGGTTTCTAGGATAAAAGGTAAAGAGAAATTAGGAAGAGTTAGGACTGGTGTACTGCTCATTAGCTGCTTCAGTTTTTGAAAAGCTAGCTCAGCCTGCTCATTCCAATGGAAGTTTTCCTTCTTCAAGAGTTCAGTAAGTGGCTTGGCAACAAGTCCATATCCCCTCACAAACCTCCTGTAGTACCCCGTCAGTCCCAAAAAACCTCTTAATGCTTTCACTGACGTAGGGGCAGGCCAATCCATCATGCTCTTGACTTTTGAAGAATCTGCCTGCACTCCATCTCCACTGATAACATGTCCCAAATACTCTACTTGTGACTGTCCAAAGACGCATTTGGAAAGCTTGGCAAAAAGAGAATGAGCTTGGAGTGTTTCTAGGACAGTTTTGAGGTGCAAAAGATGAGTGTCTGGGTCTGGACTGTATACAAGGATGTCATCAAAGAATACTAACACAAACTTCCTCAGGTAAGGTTCAAAGACATGGTTCATCAGGCTTTGAAAGGTTGCGGGTGCATTAGTAAGACCAAAGGGCATAACAGTGAACTCATACAATCCAAGGTGAGTTTTGAAAGCTGTTTTTGGAATGTCAGCAATGATCATCCTGACCTGATGGTATCCAGCTCTTAGATCTATTTTAGAAAAGAGCTTGGCTCCATACAGTTCATCAAGTAAATCATCAATGATAGGTATTGGGAATTTATCCTTGATAGTCAGGTCATTTAGTTGTCTGTAGTCAACACAAAATCTCCAAGTTCCATCTTTTTTTTTTACTAATAGAACTGGAGAGGCGAACGGACTATGGCTAAGCTGGATAATTCCACTACTAAGCATGTCCTTCACCTGCCTTTCTATTTCATTTTTTTGGTTGTGAGGGTACCTATATGGTGCTATCTTGAAAGGTTTGACATTAGGTACTAGGGGAATTTGATGGTCACAGTTTCTGGAAGGGGGAAGGGACCGTGGTTCACCAAATACATCTTTGTAGTCTTTAAGCAGAGCACCTAAGGACTGTTGAAAATCAGTGTCCAGCTGAGTGACAGTGTTTACCTGAGTCTCCTTCATTTGCAGTCCGCATGCATGCTTCCAAATTCTGGTACTCCATCCCTCCTTCTCAGCCTTATCACCAGGGAGTTTGAGAACAGTCTCCTTGGATTCTCCATGCAGAAGAATCCTCTCCCCTTTCTCATCAAAGGACATGTTCAGCTGCTTGAAGTCGAATGTGATGGGGCTGTGTGCCGCCATCCAGTCTACCCCTATGATCACATCATACGGCTCCAAGTTAATGACAAACATATCATGAGTGAACTGTTTACCTTGCATTGTCCAGCTCATGTTTGGGATCATCTTGTCGCAGGTCAAATACTCCCCATTTGCCACCCTGACTCTGAAAGGCTTGATAGACTGGACCAGCTCTGGGTAGAGTCGTGCCACAGAGTTTTTGACAAAGCTATGAGTGCTTCCTCCATCAACCAGAATTGATAGTGGTGTCCGTTTGAAACTCCCTTGCAGCTTGATGGTGTTGTAAGTCATTTTCCCTGTTAACGCATGTATCTCCATTTCTATACCCTTGGTTGATTGTGCTCCCTTGTACTCGATCATCTCCCCTTCCACCAGATCATCAGGACTGTCGTCTATTGCCACCAGCAGATGGATTTCCTTCTGCTTACATTGGTGTCCTGGACCAAACTTCTCCCCGCACCTAAAGCAAAGATGGTGCTCCCTCCTGTACTGCAGCTCTGCGGGTGTGATTTTTCTGAAGCTTTGAGGATTCTGTTTCTTGACAGCATTGGCAATAACAGGCTTGGTATGAGGCGCGGTATATTGAGCAGCAGTCTGTGTAGTATTCCCTGCGAAACCAGATTTTTGGGGAGGTTTGTGCTTCTTGTGGTAAGCTTCAAAGGCATTCTCTTGCAATCTGGCCAGCTCGAATGCTTTGGATAGAGTCTTAGGGTCGTGAGTCTTCACCATTGACCGTAACTCATCTGGTAGTCCACTCAAAAAACATGAAATGTAATAATTTTCTGGGAGGAGAGGTGCTCGACTCATTACCTCAGAGAGTAGCTCCTCAAATTTTTCCTGGTAGGCTAAGACTGTGGTGGAAAGCTGCAATTTATTGAATTCCTCCACTGGATCCATTTGTCCCAATGCTCCAAAACGCTTGCACAATTCTCCCGAAAACTCCATCCAATCCACCTTGTTACCTCTAGTAGATTTGAATCCTTGATACCACACCTCTGCTTTCCCTTCTAAATGGAATTCCGTTAGCTCCATCCACTGCTCCAAAGGAATGTGTAGAAGCTGGAAATACCTCCGAAGTTTCCTGATCCATTCCCGGGGATTGTCTCCCCTGAACGCTGGAATTTCTAATTTAGGTGTGCTAGCATGGAAGGTGCTCCTGACAGTTTTCTCTCCTTGCTCTCGAGTCCCCATGTCAGAGTTCCTGGAGTGACTTCCCTCTGGAGAGCTCAATAATCCCTTCTCAGAATTCCCTCGGTTCACACTGGAAAGCTGCTGAGAAATGGCCACCATGAACGCATCTAATTTATTGCTCAGCTCCCCGCTTACTGCATCCAACCTATCTTCCATAATTTGTTTGTCTGCTGCTAGGGATTCCAGAATTCCTTGGAGTCTGCTATCTTGCCTGCGTAGTTGTTCTTCCATAGTTTTCATTCGAGTTCCATCTGCCATTGGATTATAGTGATTTCAGCTTCCTAGTCCAAGGACCGGAAGCTCTGATACCACTTGTAATGGTACCACTGATTATAATCAGAGTAGCTAAGGGGGTAGATGAAAAAGAAAGAGAACAGAGGAAATAGGGAAGGAAAGATACGTGAGAGGGAAGGGATAATGAAGGAAAGAAGGAACTGAATTTGTTGTATCTCATTGCATAACCTTTCCGTCCCCTTTTAGGCTTATTTATACAAGATTCTTCCTCTAGATCCTTCTGTGTTCTAACCGCCCCCTTAACAGAATGAGCGTACATGCATGCATGCCTTTTTGATGAGTAACAGAGTAACTAACTTTTGAATTACTAACTAACTTCCTAAAATAGAAAACGCAGCAGATACATTTCTGCTAAAGGTATTTAAAATATCTAGGGTCATTACAACTTGTTAGGATGAAAAGTTGAAGAAGATGAATTGAATTAACAGTGCTTGTTTAATACTTTTGAATTCTGTTCTTGATGAACATGTGAACGTCCAATGAATTGCTGGGAAAGAAAAGGTGTAGAGTTTCTCCAATGAGAGGAAGGCCCATAGAACCAGGAGGCAGACCTGCTCCAGCTTTGCATTTTGGATTCAGCCATTTGAGAACATAATAAACAAGGTATGCAATGACCATTGACCATATTGCACACAGCAAAGTGGACCACATTTTTTGGGATACTCGGGCAATTGATTTGAGAACAAGCTGATTAATTCAAGCACCAAGTAATATTACTACTAGAGCTATTGGCAATTGTACCCACTGATCGATGAATTATATCCCATATATACAAGGCATGAACCCTCAAGAAATTTGTTTTGGGAACCAAGTAACGACCAAAGATGCTGAGACACTAAGAAATTTTTTTGGGAAACAAGTAACTACCACAGATGCTAAGACATTAAGAAATTTGTATTGGGAACCAAGTAACTACCAAAGATGCTGAGACACTAAGAAAGAATTTTGTTTTGGGTGTCTAATTAAATGACACCTAAAAAATGTCAAGAAACTTTTGTTTCTAACAACTTGCACACTGGGAATACGTTGAGCCTTAAAGAAATGAATCTCAAGTTTAGACCTGACAATTATGTCAATCCAACAACCCACCCAACCTACCCACCAATTTGAGAGGTTGGGTTGAGTAAACTGGGTATTGGGTCAATTTTAAATTGGGTAATAAAACCCTATATATATTTTGGGTTGTTTGGGTATTTGTGTTGGGCACCAATTACCCAACTTAAGTTAAAAAAATAAATAAACAAATTAAACACAAAACGCACGATCACGCCTGCAGGAATTGATCTTTAAGTCAACGACTTTCCCAGTATATGGGGCCCCACAGATCATATAATCAGGTGTAACCCCAGTGCACGATAACTTGCCTAAATCTTGACCATCCAAACAAGACCATATCCACATTTCGGCTTTTGGCAAGCAGGAATCTCATATGGCTAAATTCTTGTAACGGCTCGATGGGATGCAACCTAATGACTATTAAATGTTGGTGTTTGCGAGTTGTGAGCAATGGGAACATAAGATCATAACAGTGTCCAATTGCTACACAATACAAATCCAATGGCAGCCCAACGTGAGATACACGCACCTTAAAGTGTGAATTGTTTAGATGTTCCTAATTTCTCCATTATTTAAAGATACACACACCTTTAAGCGTGATTGGAACTTTTATAAAACTAAAAATATGTTTGGAATAGCTAATGCTAAATAAAGTAACAAGACTTAGAAAATTGTATATTGGTATGCCATTTTTCATGCTATATCCAACTTGGACCAAAATTGTTGCTTGGGTCTCTTAGTTTGGACCAAAGTTATACCTAGATTGAAAATCCTTACTTGTATAAAAAAATAACGAATTCATCCAAGTAGTTTAAATAGTTAGTAAGTGTGTGTATTTGTGAAAGTATATTAATGTGTATTTTAGTGTGTTTGTATGTGTAAAAATAACGTATTTCAAAAGAACTTAAGAAGTGAGTGCGTGTTTGTATCTGTGAGTGTTTTAGTGTGTGAAAATATGTCTATCTATATGAAAATATATTTATGTGTGTGAAATTTTTTTTTTTTGTATGTCAAAATATATTTGAGAGAGTTTATGTATCAAAATCTATTATTTACTATATTGGGTAATATTTGGGTCATGGGTTTGAGATAACCCAAAATGACCCCATTCTAAAGTTGGGCGGGTTGGGTGTAACCCATTTTAATGAAAACCCAATATCAACCCGCCCAACCCGCCCAATTGCCAGGTATACTCAAGTTTATTGATCACATTATGCATATAAAATGACAAAAATAATTGCTGTCCTTTGCAGTAGGCAGCTAGGTAGGGTGAATTTTTCTATTCTTTTGTTTGTTATGTTTTAATGTTAGGCACCAGAATATTATAGCGGAAAGAAATAGAAATGTGATAGAGGGTGTGATTTTAAAAGATGTATACCAATCTTAACTACTAATTTTTTCAATTGTATGGTTATTCTCCTCAGGAAAACTAGAACAATTTATAGTGTAAGAGCTACTAATATTTGGATCATTTTGTACTTCTTAAGTTTTAATTCTATTAAGCGTTTTTTTAACATAACCTATAACTATTTCAAATAAATTGAAGTTGAATCTGGCCCAATTGGAAAAATAAAGAAAATATGTGTAACAAGACGAAATCTAGAAAAATATTTCTTTATTGTCCTTTCTGTCGATTATTGTCCTTTTGATCTTTGAAAAAAATACTTCGTTCACTGATCGATTTGGGATTGAACAATTACAGGCATAAACTACTTCCATAAGAATTTGTGTGTTAGGCGATGGTTTCTGCATCAACAAACTTACCTCGATATAACTAGAAATCACCTTGAGTCGGGCAAATTTTTAATCATGAAAAACCCAAAAATTTAATCATTGGAACAATGACAACGACTTATAAATTCAACAAATAACTCAAAACCATCACATAAAAAACCCAAAAAAAAAAATCAATTGTTTATTTAAGTTACAGCAAATTAGTTACTTATTATAACCCATAGCTTCTAGATTGACAATAAAACAAAAGGAGTAATAGCTTTGACAACTTGAAACTAAAAGCTTAATTGATTAGTTGATTATTGAACGATGCTGATTATAGAGAACAAAAATAATCTAATCCTTGTTTGGGTTGCTTGTATAACTTTTATTCTTCACCAGAAAGCTTTCGAGCTTAGAAGAAATTTTGGTTGGATGAGGGATAGAAAATTTTGATAAAGCAGTGGGCTTCGAGAATTTCCTATGTCTGTTAGGGTGCTATTTTACATGAATAGTATGTGGAGCAATTTTCTGAGGGGAAAATGTTAATACGAATTACGGTTACAAGAATTTCCAGTAAATCACCATTTTGAGCATGCCATTTAAAAGAGGAACTACCCGCAAATTATTGAAAATCTGATTGATCAGAGATTGATATCCGTTCTATCTTGACAGCATGGAGGACTTAAAACACTTCTAGGATAGCGTGAATTTGTGAGAAAATGTTGTAGGATGATAAAGGAAATACAAGGAGACAATTTGGAGCTGAACTTGCTAGAAAATAATGACTCATTTTTTTTTTCACTTAACAAAGAAATCATTTAACTGATATTTGGTTCAACAACGAAAACAACTGAAACAAAACAATCTGGCCGATGGCTGCTTGAACAAAGAAATCAATTTGATTGATGATTAGGCCAACAATGAAATGAACATGACTAGTGATTGCTTTCATAAAGAAATTAATAATAGCAATCAAGGAGGGAGAGTGGTTACTGCTAACGTATGCCTACTTGATTTTCACCATTGATGCTTCTTTCTGAGCTCCATGGAGGATACCACATAGCTCATTGCAGCTTTGGAAATTAGAGAAATTTCTAATTTTGTGATGAAATTTAAAAAAATTCTACAAAAGGGGTGATTTTGGCAATGAATTCCGTCCGGGGGTCTTCGCATTCGTGAAATGCGAGCTCAGTAGAGCTCGCATTTCACGAATGCGAGGTTAGAATAGAGCTCGCATTCGCGAAATGCGAGCTCTACTTATTGAGCTCGCATTCCGCAAATGCGAGCTCTAATAAGTGCATGCACGTATTTTTTTTATTTTTTTTTGGTATTTTACTTCCTTGCCTTAAGTTGCCTGCAGATGTTTGTTTTACAAATATATGGTATACTAAATATATAGTATGCACATTAATTTCTTTGGATTGCTTAAGGGTATATTGTTAATAATAGGGGGTTTAACCATAAATTATAACAATTATGAAGTAATATATATTAGAAAATTAACACAATTATGAATTTTTTTTTTGTAAAATTCAAATTTAATTACTAAGAAATGAAATAGGCAGTAAGCATTTACAAACGGAAAACAAAATCCTACAACAACTCTAGGACTCTACACCTTATTAAAAAAAAAAACCAGTTCTCTATACCTCAGAGAAGCTAAACAATCCTACAAATAAACTGCAAAATAAATCACAATAACGCAAATTATGTTAAGCTAATAAATACTGCTGTGCAACAAAATTTTTGTCTTTGTCCCGCGTGAAACTACAAAGTCAAGAAATCTGCTTAAACATTTTGTTAGCATTTTTCCAAAAGCAGAAGATCATATGCCGCAGGTTATACAAGCTCCAAAAACCGACTCCTTTGTAGAATTCCTTTTTTTTCCATCATAAACTAAGAATTCACCCCTGCCTGCTGTCATACCACATATGCCGCGACAAATTTCTAATTTTGTGATGAATTTTAAAAAAATTCTACAAAAGGGGTGATTGTGGCGAGCTAATCACATTCTTATTTTGCTCAACAGAGATGCATCAATTTTTTTGCTAATTTTTTTTCGGAGGCAGAGATTTATATTTTTGTATTAAAACAAAATGTTTAAAGATGTCGCATGCGCGTTCCCATTCCTTAAAAAAAAAAAAAAATTTCTTCGGAGGTCTGCTATTGAGCTCGCATTCGCGAAATGCGAGCTCAATAAGTTGAGCTCGCATTTAAAGACACTAAGTATAATGTAATTTTTTTTGCTTTTTTTTGGGAGCTAGAGAATTTTTTCAAGAAAATAGTAAGAGCTAAATGCGAGGTCCTAAATGTTTTTTTTTTAAAATTTTTCAAATATCTCGCATTTGATAAATTTGACCTCCAAAAATTGTATTTAATTTTTGTGTTAGATTTCGCATTTATAAGTATGGCTTTCAGAAAAATAAATTCAAACTTGGTAGAAAAAAAATTGAAAATGAAATTTACGAGCTCAAAAAAAATGTACAATTAAATGTAAATGTTGTTTGTTTTGTAGAATTTGCCTTTACTAAAATGCTATCGGTAGTAAAATCTTATTTTAAAATCTCAACTAAAATCTTATATTTTGGAGAAATGTTAGAGAAATTTTATTTAAAAATCTGTAATTAGAAGAGGAATAAAATTTTTTTATTTTAAAACTTGCACGTGCCTAAAGTCATCAAATATGTGCTCTAAAGAAAAATCATATTCACAACAATCTTTTTAATATAATTTACTATACATGCATATTTCTTTTATATTAAAAAAATTGGTAATTTTACGGTTGGAAATACGTTATTTTATTATAATACATTTAAATGGTGGAAAAAGAACACATGCATCGTTCTTTCTATTTCATAGATCAATGTAAAAATAGAATGAAATTATTAACATGTAAGGTGTTGACTATATTTTATGAATAAAATACTAACTTTTGATCTTTTTTTCTGAAATAAATTTATTTATCAAATTCTAATTTTCCTTTGTTATTAATGAATCGTATTTATTTTGTTGACACCGATGAATATTAGTTATAAGAATCTAATAATTAATAGTCATTAATATCTGTTACAATTTTTTTATTGTAATTTTAGAAATTCCATAACGCAATGCTATTTAAAAAAATTATATAAGTTATTTTTATGAAGTGCATGTTATTTGTTTGGTAGTTGAAAAGGAAAAGAAAAAAATTAAATCAAATATCTAGCGATTAAATCTTGCGTGTTTTACCTTTTACAATTGATGCGAATGTAGATATTTTTAGATGAAGATCACCGGTTACTGAACATTTCACATACTGAAGTTGCTTTTCATACTCTTAATTTAAGTATCGTTTTACGCGAAAGTCAACATTTGTAGATGAAGACTCCCGGTTACTAAGTACAAAAACATTTGGAGTAGAATAACCCTTTTTTGTTTTGGTGTATATATAATAAAATTCCCTCTAAGAATAATCATGAGAAAAGTATGACACTTATTGACCATATTAATTTCTTAACTTATAAAATCAGAGAAAAAGAAGAATTTTCATCAAATGTGCAAAATGTAGTCATAAATTTGTCCACTTTACTAGATATACTTTCCTATAGATGTAAAAATTATAATCACATAAAAATCATTTCCCAAATTCAATGAGAAAAGAAGTTTCAAAACTATATATATTTATTTCAAAAGGATAAGTGAAAAAAATTTATTTATTTATTATGGTTAATAACATATATATGTATAAGGTTTTGGAAAAATTTTGGCAAAGTCTCCCCTTAAAAGTGGACTAAAACTCCCTGCCACCAACCACAAGAAATACAATTTCAGCACAACAATTATATGAAACACAACTAAAACCACAAGTACCACACATATTTCTCCCCCCACACTTAAATTACACATTGTCCTCAATGTGTAGGGAAGAAATGAAACAAAAGAAGAAAAGAAAAGAAAGAAGTTTTCCCCAAGTCAATGGCTGAGATCCTTATCAGCCACTATTCACGAACCACTGTCAAAATACAAGTGCCTACCAAATAAAAAACAGAAAAAATAAAATGAAGTTAAACATCTTAAGTTCCACAAGTTAAGATAATTAGGCAAGCAAATCCACCAACTAAAGATAGCTTCTGTAGTGCGCCATGTCAATCATCCCCCTCGGCATCATCGTCATCCTCTGCATCACGATTGGTTGGTGGATGAATGCCCAAATGATCTTCAATTCGGCTTAGACGATTCCTAACGTCAGCAAACTGGAATGCAAAGTCTTCGATATGGTCAAAGAGTCGCTGCCAATTAGTCTGCGGTGGAGGAGGAGGTGGTGCTGCAGTAGATGGTCCAGCTTCATCCCGACCATGTCTAGCCTTCTGTCTCCGCTCCTGAACAGGGCGTGGAATGCCAATACCAAGGCGGCGAAGAGTAGTGATAGTCATCTCAGCCCGTGGTGGAACAATCTCCCCTATAAATGGGCTAAAACTCCCTGTCCAACAAACCTAATTACTGTCATTTCAAATTGCACAAGACGTATTAAAGTACTTTAAATCCATCAATTCACCTTCAAATAAATCCATTTAATTTCATTAACGCCTTCGTGGTTTTGAAAAGCTTTAACAAACTATACTATTTCATTGTTTGGACGTCCATAAAATGTAGTTGTTAACTAAAACTTAATACCGAATGACAACTATGACCCGCCTACGAATTGCAAAAGAGAGTTGATTGACATGCGAATTGGAAGAATATGTTTCATTTTTTGGGCTCCACATCCATATAGCTATACAAGATTTATGTTCATATACGTGTGCTATTTTCATCATCAACAGAATAAGATTTTTTTGGCTATATCCAAAGGCCACTTGACAGCATTATCCGTTATTTCCCTAACCTCGACATGCATATACTGTAAATATAGACTACAATATTAGATATAACTTTAAATCCATCGATTCGACTTAAAATAAATCCGTTAACGTGTTCTAACGCCCTCTTCTACATCCAGAAGGTTGCCCTCACAAAGAACACTCTACAAAAAATTCGACAGAGTCTCCCCTATAAATGGGCTAAAACTCCATGTCAAACAATCCAAATATCCATGAAATTCAAAAGCTCCAATCTATAAACTACATACTGTCAATAAAATTTCTAAACTCCAATTGCAAAACATACAATGTCCAATGTAGATAGTGATTCGACCAAAAATAACAGCTGCGAAATATATTTTAAAAACAAAAACTGAAAAGTAGGCACTTGCCACCCAAATTTGGTACATAACCCTTGCCCCCACATTGAGTATTAGAGACTTTGTCTACTATGTGCTTAGCATTTTAGACAATTATTTTGTACATTAAAATAGTCAGAGATGATTAATTATTATCATTTTAAATTACACAAGACATATTAAAGTACTAATTATTGTAATTATTATCATTTCAAATTATACAGCGCGTATTAAAGTACTAATTATTGTAAATGGCTTTTATAACTACATTAGTGAAAAATAAGTATTTGTCAAATATATTTATATACACTTGTTAAAGTACGACAATAGTGTCTAAATGTATATAAAAAATAATTAAATGGCATGCTAAGACTGTTAAAGCAATGGAAATGCATCCAACACAACTTCAAAAAACGCGCATCAAATTTTAGGTCACGCTAACATATATTGTAATTTTAGCAAAATTTATTTTTCCATTTTAGTTCAAGGCCCTTATTTTTCTAAAATCTTCTCTACGAACACAACTCTAATGTACGATTTACCCATAGCTGTCCTAGAGAAATTCGTTTCTCATTTGCATCTCATGTTTAATTCCCTTAATTAGAATCCATTTTCTATTTTAAATGGAACTTGCCCCTTTTTTCCTTTTTTTTTGTTTTATCTTCTTCAACACAAAAAAATAGACTTTTTTTAAAACGTTATTTCAAGTTCGTCCAATGTTAGAATATTTAGTCATTTCCTATGCCTTATCGGAAAAAAAAAATGAACAACAACCCGTTCGTAGTACCACTACCTCTCTATCCGCCGTAAACAATAAAATGAGACTAGCACCACTTTTCTTTTTAGAGTTACATGTACAGAAAAGAAATTAATCCTAAATTTCATTCTAATTTTAAAAAAATTTTAAAAAATAGTTGAAACAATTAAATGAACTTTTTCCTTAAAAGGGGTTTTAGCTTTAAACTATTTTGCAATATTTGTCAAAAAACTATTTCCTTCTTTTTCCAGCTCCACTGTCCACACGGGCACAATTACCGTAACTACAACAAATTGGAAACAGAAAAATTGCAACAATTCGAACAATGTAACGTAAATCCTCAAATCCACCACAAAAATTACAAAAATAAGCACAACCTACATCAAATTTAAACCCAAATTTCACAACAAATCTGAACTTCCCTTTGGATTCAAGTATTCAAATATTAATTAAACTTAAAATGTGAGGCATTGCAAATGGAAAGGGCTCACCTTTATGCTGTTTGGCACTTGAAGTGGGACGGCAATGCTGGCAAATGTTGGGTCGGCAATGGGGCGGCAGTGGGTGGGCAAAGTCGCAAATGGGTCGCCAATCAGTGGGTGTAGAAGCCCGTCTATGGCTGCAATCTGGATGGCTTGCTTCAGCGAGGCAGAAACTTCAGATTTGCGTGGCTTCCGGCGGAGCAGAACAACAGAGATGGTGGCGCCGCTCCTCCAATTTCTGCCGTCCGGCGTTAATAGCAGCACAAAACAGGACACATGGTGGCCAGCTCTTTGGATGCTTCGATGTGCAGAACCCAGCTCAGTTTTTTTCAATTGCGAGGCAGCTATGGCAGGAGTTTGCTGGCCGGCTCGGTTTTCTTTGTTTTGCTGTGAACTAATCCAAGAAATGCGTTCTGCAATTGTCTTGACTGAGTCAAAAGTCTTGTGGTCACTGAGCTCGCATTTCCGAAATGCGAGCTCGATGAGCTCGCATTCCGGAAATGCGAACACCCTATTTCAAGAACACTACCCAAAAAACGCCCCACTTGTAGAACACTTTTTTTTTTTCGCCATAAAGTAAGAATTCTCCCTTGGAAATTATGCAGGTTCATCAACACTTTATCAATTGGTTAAGCAATCTTGTGATAACATCAAAATTTTCTATAAATTTGAATGGTACTTTGGTGGGATACATTGGTAGCGATAGAGGGTTAAGGCAAGGGGATCTAAGCTCATCCTATCCTTTTCTTATTGTAATGGAGGACTCTCTTTACTTTTTGCTGATGTCCAATCCAAAAGCTATGGTTTCCATCCCAAGTGTGCTGAGACTAAAATTAGTCACATCACCTTTGCTGATGATTTGTCTTTTCTGGCATCTGCTACACCTACTTTCAGGGCTACTATTAAGAGTATTCTGGAGAAATTTATATGGTTATTTGGGTTGGATTAGAGCATGAGCAGATGATTGAACTTGGAAATTCACTTGGTATGCCTATTGGAGGCTTTTTTCTTCATTTTTTTGGGGTCAGTATCTAGGTGTTCCTCTCATTTCTTTCAAAACTGAGTGTGCATGACTGTCAGCCAATTCTGGATAAGATGCTTCAAAGAATGCAAGTCTGGTCAACTAGGAAATTATCTTATGGAGGAAGGCTTGTGCTAATTAAATCTGCACTTAGTAGCACTTTTATTTACTGGGGGCAGCATCTTTGAGTTACCAAAAATAGTTGTCAAGAAAGTGGAGAGCATTCTGAGCTCATTTCTGCGTCATGATATGAACTGAAGTCTCCAAATGCTAAAGTATGCTGGAAGGAAATTTGTTTGCCATAGAAAGAAGGGGGATTGAGATTACTAAAAAAAAGTACAGAATAAAGTTTTGATTTTAAGGCATAGTTGGGACATTTTTTACGAGAAAGAGTCTCTTTAAATTCAAGTGATAAATGCACTAAACCCTTTTGAACTTTACCATTGGTTGCACTTTGCTCCACTCAACTCATTAAATAAACAATTTGCCCCTATTTGATCTTTTAAGACAAAAGTGCCTTTACTATATAATTTTAGTTTTTTATTTATTCATTCATTTTTTTTTTCTTTTCCACTACTTTCTTTCCTTTTTTATTTTTCATTCCTTTATTTTTATCCACTACTTTCCTTCCTTTTTATTCTTTTCTTTTTTCACTCTTCTTTTGCACTCCTTTCATGTCACTATTTCTATCACTTTCCTATTAGTATTACTAATTGTTTGCTTATTATAGTATTGTAGTTTTGTTTTACTTATAATTTTATTTTTATTTATTTATTTACACTATTAGAAATTCAAGACAAACCAAATAGCATGAAAAAATAATATATACTTGTGACAATGAAAAGCATATGTAACTTGCAATTTGGCTATTTAAACAAACATTAGTAAATTAGAACTTCAAATTACTTAATGTTTAAAATTATATACCAATTTTTATTTACTTTAATTATGTATAATTGACTAAACATTATGTTCTTGCGATCTATTTATTTGTTACTATTTTCTTAAAAATAATTTTTAATTCTAAATTCTAAATCTATTAATTTAAATACTATATATGCATACCTAACATGAACTTTGTTATAGCATTGACATTGTAATCATTATTACTTCTAATCATGATAAATAAAAAAAAGGTAGAAAGACATAAAGAATAAGTTTAAGAAGAATAAAAATAATATACAACTAATAATAGAAAAGAGAAGAATGTAGTTGATTTTATATGAGAGAAGGGAGAAAAATTCAAAAAACTTAAAGAAAATGGACAAGTAAAAAACGGAGAAGAAAGAAATAAAAAAAATGATTAACATATAAGGGGCACTTTTGTCCTAAAATGTCAAGTAGGAGGGTAAAGTAACTCTTTATTGAATTCAGGAAGGTAAAGTGGAACTGAAGATAAAGTTCAATGGATCCATTCTTAATTACTAAAACATCAGAATTTCTGAGCTATGAAATCAAGTCCTTCATCTTCTCAAAATTGGCGGAAATTGTTGAAGTTGAACAATTGCCCAATAAGTGTATCACGATGATTGTTAGGATGTTAAAGATACTCAATTTTGCTATGGTTATTGGCATCCCAAATGTCCACTGTTGCTGGTGTATTCAGGTCTTCTATCACACAATAGAGTGTAATATTCATTGTTACACCCTCTAATATGTTGCCATCTATCTTTATAGGAACTTTTTAATATATATTTTAGGTGTTAGATTTTTGAAAAGATAATATTAATTAAAAAATATATAAATGTAAATGGAGGTAACAATTCTTAGTATGTGTATATATATTATAGGTTAAGTTAAATTCAGATATATTTATGAGTGTCTATTGGGCACCCGTTAGAAAAATTTTTTATCACAATTATACCTCTAACAAAGTTGAACTTTTAGAAAGGGCACATGTCAATGCATCAGGCCGTATAACACGGATGTTACAAATTAGTATGGACATGTCAATGCATCGGGACGTATAACACGCTTGTTACACATTAGTATGGACAAGAATACTCTATGGTTTCTTCTAATTGTTTTCTACTGCTAAAAATAGCACATTCCCTATCCAACATCTTTCCTTAACAGCGTGATTGGAATATCTTTGGATGATTTGATAGGGCTAAGGGTGCCCGACTCAATTTGGGCACTTGATCTGAAAAAAATTGAGATTTTTGAAGGCCTAGATCTAGTTGGGCACCTCCAGCCTGGTTAGGACCGTCCATTACACGGCACTAGCAACCGCACCAAACCCTATTGAAGAGTTTTTTTGCTTTTTTTTTTAAAAAAAAAAAGTTTGATAAATCTTGTATAAATTTAAAAATGGAACTGGCCGATTAATGTTGGCTATATTATGCTACTAGCTAGTGGCTTGAATTGGCAAACTAAAAGTGAATCAGTGGCTTGAATTGGCAACTAAAAGTGGAAGGGTGAAAACTCTTTCCCCAAAATGTGAAAATATAGCTTCCAATCACCTTGGAGATGAAAATTTGGAAACTCATCAACAAATTATCACAATAAAATGGAAATTGATCAAACAATAAAACGTCTTTCCATTGTTATTAGAGATAATACCACTTCTGCACTTACAAAACTCAAAAAATAACATTTAGTCATCTAATTGCTGAAGTAGATATAAAAGAAGTGAAATTCAAGAGCAATTTTTCTTTTAATCTTATACACATTCTACTTATGTAATATGCTAGCACAGTCGTTTTTTTTTTTTTTTTTGTTAAGGGCCAATGAAAAAGAAGGGCCAGTTTTTTTCTTTATTTGTTTTCCTTCTCCAGAAAAATGCATATCCTAAAAATGCCCATCGTCAAATGACATATTATCTTTTGAAAAAAAAAAAAAAAAAACCTGAAGAGTGATTTATACGTAATCAAGACTCAAATTGTATTGTCGGCAATAAAAGTAACACATAATGAAACAACCACTCCGAGAAGAAGATAATTGCATCAAACATCATCTCATGGCCACCCCAAAAATTTTAAGTATGAGGGACATGAAAATTCTTGCAAAATATGAGGGATAATTGTAACTCACCAAGTAGTGATTATGTTCATTGGTAGTGAAAGGAAAATAATAAGGAAGAAGGCAGAAAATACAAAGGCAGTTTAACCTAAATCGAATGGGTTTATTCGCTTAATCATAAACAATAAGGAAAATTTGAATTATTTACTCCCTAAGTTTGTTAATCCCAAATCGTACTCTTTTTTTTTTTTGGGGTTAAAAAGGGTACAAATTAAGCATATGTTTATATCTTTTGATAGAAATGAAATTATGGAATCCCGGATCACGGACATGGGACCTCTCTGGCTCTAATTGATCTGTTGTGTAATGAGTCTAACATTAGGTGTATACAAGTACAACTTTGACTTTTGTACGGAGTTGATGCAAACTCGGGATTACATCGTCAAGGATTAAAAGTCTATGGTTCTAATTTTTATCCCTCTAACCTCTGCTCGCTTCTTAAATTCTACTCTCTTTTCTGTTAATTTTTTTTAAAGAAATTCATGATTACACTAAAATTATAATAATTTATATAACTGGACAATTCAAAATTCAAGCATTTTTTGGAATCAAACAAGCTCTGGAAACTTCTTGTTCTTTCCTATTTGTCCTAGGCTATTAATTTTCTACTAAATAAAAAAAAAAAACCAATTAAGAAACCAACAATTCTCTAATTTTCGGATGCCGTATGAGGTTTGAAGCATACTTACTTTCAAAAATTGCAGTCTTTTGTTGTGGAATTACTACACATAGGTTATTTTGAAATCAAGAAACATATAGAAACTGCACTTTTTAGCAGTAAGAGCATGTAGTTTCTAGAGAACGTACGTATTCAGATTTCGAATTTCCTCTTTGTTTGGTATTCAAACCCACTTTTTTGACGGTTGTAATTTTTGGGGGTGATTTTATAGCAGATTTGCTTGGTTGATATTGGTGCTATTATTGTCATCTCAATATTTCGGATAGACCTGTGTACTCCCATTATTGTGATAGTGGAGATTTTTGACTAGACTAAATCCCGTGGTTTTTCCACGTAAAAATCTTGGTGTTCTGTGTCTTTTATTTTTCTTGCATTTTATTATCGCTGCTGGTACTATTACTTGGTGATTTGGTTTGTTCCTGTTTTAACTGGTACTTGGGGAAAGAGAAATTTGTCCAGAGCTAACTCCGATATTGTGTGCCTGTACTGGTACCCCTTTCCCAACAGATTGTAATAATAGTTAATGTGTGCTGGATAAAAGAAACACTTGAATATATATGTTGGAGAGAAGAAATAAATAATTCACAATATTATTATATCTCAACACAATGGAAGAAATTCACACCACAATAAAATCTTATAAGACTCTCGCAGTCTCTTTTAAAAAAACACTCTAAATAATATTCTATTTATAATCTCCTAGAGTTGTTGGAAAGAAACCACCCCATAAGAAATTAACAAATAAAACTCAAATTCCTAAATAATACAAGTACTAAAAATCTAACACCAATAAAACTAGTAAATAAATAAATATAAACTTTTAGACTTGGTTTTTTTTTTTTTTTGCCAACAGTTCTACGCAAGAGCTTGCACCTCAGAGGTATGTACAGTGGACGCCTGAGCCGAAGCCAGAGCTGGAGCCGGTGCCGGAGGTGAGATCATACCGGGATACAGCATATTATAGTCAGAGTTTTGATCGTAAACAGTGGGACGCTGATGCTGCAGCAGAGTTCTGGGGATATATAACGCGGCAATGAGATGGTCTTCAAGCAATTTTCTTGATCTTGGAGGAGAAGTCATACCAGTAGTAATTTCTTTTAAGTTGATTATTAATAATTATAAGTTTTTGTTAGGGAAAATTTCGTTTTCGCCAACGTTATTTTTAGGGTCCGTTTGTTTCGGGTGAAAATATTTTCCAGAAAAATATTTTCCTAATTTCCCGTGTTTGGTTGCACAAAAGTTACTGAAAACATTTTCTTATGCAAAATATTTTCACTCATCTTATGGAAAACAACTTCCCTTCCAAACTTACTGAAGTTGTTTTCCGAAATGCATGCATCACGCCTGTAGTATGTTTCAAACTTACTGAAAACATCTTGTAGTATGTTCTTTTTTTTTTTTAGTGTAAACAGGAGGACTCGAACCCAAGACCTCTTCCTTACACTCCCTCTCCCGTACCACCCAACCCTCCCCCTAGTATATTCAAAATAAAAAAAAAACCTCATCCTGCTCATCCTATGCTAGTAATTAATTATATATAATAGGGACATTCTTTTCTAGAAAAACTTCCAACAGTAAAAGTGCAAGATATATGTTATAATAAACATTGTATGTGATTGATATTTGACACTAAATGGCCAGCAATTTGTTTATTGCTTAAGGAGATATTTTTTATTCATATATACATTTCTCCAAGATTTTTTAAAGTTAAACAATGAAATAAATTTTCTTATTTTACATGGGAAGAAGTATATAGTTATAATGTGTAGAAAGTAAAGATAGAGATAAAAGTGAAAATATTTCAAAAGTTAAACAAACACCAGAAAAATGAAGTAAGAAAATATTTTCAATAAGCTAACCAAACACCTGAAAATGATGAAAAGGAAATGATTTTCATGGAAAATTACTTCCACGGAAAATATTTTCCCAAGAAAAATATTTACTTCCAACCAAACAGACCCTTAGTGTTCACTAGTTTCTGTTACTCATAGTCTAGTACTTTAGCATCATGCAATTTGAATCTTATTAAAGTAGGTACGGATTCTTTGTGTTCCTTCAAGTATATAAATTTAATGGTTTTTCTTTTTTCTTTCTTTCTTTTTTTTTTTTTTGGGATAATCTATCATTGGACGATGGACAATCTTAAAATTCAAGCTGCAGTTGTAAGTGCAAATATGCATTTTGACTTGATTGACCATTTGTAATTTGTTCTCTTATTTTGGTACATCGAACAACATATCATTTACAAACTTAAGTTCCCTTTGCAATAAATTGGATGTACTTTTGCATTCTTTTATTATTGATGCTTCTTTGAGCGGGGAGAGTATAGAAATTTTGCCTTTCTTTTTTCTTGGCTTTTCTTTCGAAGATATGATCGTTCACAATTTCACAATTTGATCCAAGTTTTTGGGTTGGTTGAAAATGAAAATATATATAATAGTATTGAATCGGATTAAACGCACCAACCCCTTCCCCACCCAAAGTTGGCTTGAGGTCTTTTGTTACACTTTTTCATGTTACATCTTATTACGTAACTTTTTAAAGTGATAACTATCTCATGAAAAGAAATTTTAAAACTTAGAGTGTTATTTTCTTTGCCCCCCAAAGTTGCAGGCTACTATCCCAACTTTTTTTTGTTTGCACTTCATGGATAAAAGGGCTAAAGCAATAGTTCCAATAATGTCAAAATTCAATCACTTGCTTAATCCCAATCTATCAAGGAAATTAATGAAAAGAATATTCTTTTTAACCCCTTGCATGATATTACATGATACTTTTGACAACAATGCCTTTGCTATCTAATGACTTTTTTTGTTGGTTGTCCTTGCTCTTTTTCCTTTTTTTTTTAAAAAAAAAAAAATCTCTTCTTCTTCCTTTTCCTTTTTTTTCTCTTTCCCTTTTTCTCCCTTCTCTCATGCTTCAAGGCACTTTTTTCTATTATTATTTGTACGATTAAAATAAATCTTTAATTTGCTTAGCAAAATACTCTGTGTTTGTATATTTCATAATGCATGTAATCTCAAAAGTATTGTAATGTCAACGAATTGTATATTAGCAAACCAGAACTTAAAGAACAAGATGGGTAGACTTATGTTGAGGCATTCTTGATAGCCCTCAAAATAGTAGTTGCCTTCTCCACCTTTTCATCTTGAATTTGTTTAGATGATTGACTTTAGCTAGGTTCTTTGTATCTGGTCTATATCTATAGTTCAATTTCTGCTTTCCAAAAGAGTACGCAGATTCAAAAGAAGAAGAAGAAGAAGAGTAAGTTGAAGAAGAATAGATGGCGCATAGGCCAAATTCTTTGTGGTTTACGGCTTTCCTTTGTCTACTAATCACCCTTATAATCCTAAACTAGGCTCCTTAAACAGTACAACTATTTGTTCCAGACTCCACCTTCCTTTTCTTTGTGGTTTTTGGCTTTCCTTGTCTACTTATCACCCTTAAATGCTCCAGACTCCACCTTTACTCACTGTTGTTTATGACATTTCGAACAGTAACAAGTAAAGATCCCTCGAGCTTTTCTTGGAGTGTCAATATCATTGGCCTTCTAAATATCCTTTATGGTTATTCTTCTATGCCTGATGATTTTCTAGACTGCAGAGCATTCTCTTATGGGCATAATCCACCACTGTCCAATTGTGGTTCGGGTTTGACTCCAATTTCCAGAAACATGCATTTTTACCCAATTCTACTGTGGATACGGGCACAAAGTTACAGAGGAATTTGACATGTCAGGTATTGGAATGATATCCTGCCACATCCTCCAAGCTTCTACATCAAATTCACCAAGTTAAATGACACATATGTATCATGGAAATTTCAATGGGATCTGGACTGCCAATTTCCTAAAATCAATCAGAAGGGCCGACCATCCGATCACGCACACACACACACACACACAAAATATAATTTTTTTCCCCATTTTATGACTGTTGGGTTGGTCAGATGTACAATCTGAAAAAGATATCAAAGGGGGACACCACACAAGTAGAAGCAAGCAAATGACAGTGTATGAATCTTCAAAGCCCTAACAACATGAAGTTAACCATGTTTTATTCAAAGTGCTTTCTAGCACTGATATTTCAGCTAGCATACTCAGCAAAAACCATACACATCAGCTGTTCAGCATTCATCAAAATAGAAAAGTGCTTAATACAGACCAACCACTTGACTAAGTTACAACTGTATCTGCAAATTGAAAACCATTAAGCATCTAATACATATAACTACTCACAACATGTTTACAATTTAAACAAAACAGATGCCAAGCTGAACCAGGTGCCTTTCCTTTTCCTATCCTTCATCTCTTGCACATTGATCAACCAGGTATTCACTCCCCAAGAGCAATCTTGCATGCCTTTGAACATCTTGGGAACATTAATAATCTCCTCAACATGGAAAATGGCCACTTTTCTGGAGTTTTAGTGGTTACAAACTGAAAACTCATTAATTCCAGTAATGCTCCATGCTGCAACAGATACTCTACCACGTTGAACTGAGTTTCAGAGTCAACAAAATCAAAGATATCTACGTTCCTCAACTTCTGAGCCAAACACAAAGGCTTGACCTCAAATAAATCGGACACAATGCCTTGAGGCTCAAATTCACCTATAGAAGCCTACAAGTGGGGGCAGGGACGGATGGGATTTTACAATAAGAAGTCTTGAGTTTCATGATCGTCATAATTGAAATAGCAACTCTGTGCCAGAACCTTTAGTTTGTTGTTCTACTTACCATACCAAGAGTCAACTGTTCAAGATTAGGTGTTCCATCAAGTAATCTGGGAAGTATGCGGAACTCATCTTCAGAAAATGGCGAAAGATCCAAATGAGTCAAACACTGGAGTTTACTCAAGGAACCAGAAGCCACTAGTTTCTTCATGCAATTAAAGATAAATCATCAAAATGATGTGATACTAGAAAATGCAAATGCAAAGTAGTTCCTCAATGCAAAAAAAAAATTACTAAAGTTTAATTTACCTTAAAACAACTCCCGCTAATGGCCAGGAAGCTAACGTTATACAATTCATTAATTAACTTCGAGGAGATTTCTAAATCATCACTCAACAACTCTGCACTGGCCAGAGACTTCAAGTTTTTCACTACATGTTCTGCTGAAGAAGTGTGAAGCATCAAATATTCAAGATTCGGGTTAGATATAATAATTGTTGCAATATCATAGTTGTCCCTTAATGTCAAGCTTTTAAGGGAAGGAATGGAAAGATCAAGAACTTCAAGATTTTCTAGGTCGCAATCAGTCAACTTCAAATCCTCGAGCAATGGACAGCCAAGCAAGAACTTTGACATGTGATAATTGTCAGCAAGAAATGTCATATACACCAAATGCAGGATTTTAAGATTTGGTAAGAAAACCTGCTCTGGAACCTTGACAGAAAAGCCACGAAGCTTCAAACTTGATAACCTTTCATGTCTGAAGATTTCGCCAGTAAGGTGATCTCCGGCAGGATGTTTGACATGAATATCAAGTTCTTGAACATTACGGCACAATGCAGCACAAATCCAATCATTAATAATCCAATACTCATATGTATTTGAGCACCTAAGGTAAAACGTGACTATGTTAGCACTGTTTCGTAGAGAAAACAACCTATTCGTAAATCTTATGAAGCCATTAGAGGTTTTCTCAGAGCATTTTCTTCGTGCAGCTTCCGTAGGCAAGTAGTCGTCTAGATCAATCTTAGGCACAGACCTGTAAAGATATTTCCATCTAGTGGACAAAAGAGAAGTAACCACAGCATTCTTTGTGGGTAGAAAGGATAGTATGTGGCAAAGTATAGCATCTGGTAAAGCACTTAGCCCGTCTTTGATCCCTGTTTGACGAGGTTTTGACTTTTTAGCAGCCATGCATGAAATCTTTGGAATGACTTCTTATAGCAAGAACATCAGACAAGCCTAGAATACAGAATCATTTCTCAGAAACCAATTAGTGTAACAAAATGAGCGAACAAGTAAATTCCTCACGCATAATCAGTTTGTCAATTGAACATCCTCATGCACTAATATAACTCAAGTATATCCCAATTCCCAATATACAAGATACACATTCAACGGATGTAGAACACACAGATCCTACAGACCAACCCCAAACAACACTGATCAAGAACATAAACAGAGTGTGAAATTCGATTCTTGGGACACAAACTTAAGTAACCAAACCAAGAAAAAAGAACCCTTTCACCAAAACCATTTCAGCCTACAACCTTGTTCCTTTCAAGAATTCACATTGGCACTCCTACATTTGTTAAATTCACTCTCCAATCCCCATGACTTTTCCAGTCAGCTGAAAAGATAAAAATACCCCATTTTTCACTGTATTTACTATCACTATGATTTCTTTCCGACTCAAAATAAGAACCAAAAGAGAGGATTCTGTGACTTTTCAACTAAAAAACGTCATTTAACTACTATGAGAGTGCTACTATCACTCTTATCGTACAAAAGTATATATCAAAAATCCTCAATTTGTGAAAAGTGTTCGCAGATGTGCCCAATACGGAACTCAAAAATAGCCCAAATTTAAGTTCTTATTGCAATTACAGCATAATCAACATACCTAGCAACATCGAAACAGGTCACGAAACAGAGGAAGAAAAAAGAACCTACTAAAACAGCAATTAAACAATATAAAATGCAAGAAAACAAAAATTTACCAACTGCACAATTGAGCTAAAGATATAAAAGTTAAAAGGGAAGCAATGAAAATTACCACCTGAGATTTTGGGTAAATTTGTTTTGAGAATTCAACCAGGTTCGGTTCAACCACTGGAGAGAATTGCTGGAGACAGGGCTTTACAGTTTTCAAGAAGTATTAAGTTCGCCATTGATTCAAGATGAAATGGATGGTTCAGATTTAAATCTGGAAACCCGTGATCTAAACTGTTTATTTATGCCACTTTGCCCCCCTCTTCTTTCAATTGTAGAACTTAACCCCTTCTAGTGTTCAATTTGTTGCAAATATACCCCTATTCGTAAGTTATTAAGCAAAATACTGGAGAAAGGGGTCCTGCCACTAGTGCCAAACTTTGATTAACATCTTGTTTCTCTTGCTTCATTGAAGATTGAAGAACTAAAAGAGAAAAGTGAATTTGTTTTTCCTAGCATTCGAGGGTTGTTGAGGTTGACTTTTGATTATGATTCGAGATAATTTATTACGTTTAGCTATTAAAATTGATGCACATATGGTTTTTTTGGATAGATTGGTTTAGCAGACATTGCAATTTCTTGAAAGTTATTAAGGTAATTGGTATTTGTTTCCCTCCACAACGTATTTAGTAGAATACATGATGGGTATAATATGAGATATTACACGTATGCATATTGTATGAAATTGTTTTTTCAAATGTATGATTAAAAGTTGGGCGTAAAAATATGTGTTCGGAAAAATTACACATATAAGTTCATATGAAAACAGTATAAACATATTTGAGAGCTATGGAATAAAAAATATGGATAAATTTACTATAATTTTCAAAGACTATGCCACATGTGTACAATTTTAAAGTTTTTTTTTTATGTATGGGGCGTTAAATAAGGAAGTTTTTTTTAACATGTATTGTACGAACATGTATTATACGAGTATAATTAGATTATTTACTAACTACGCTCAACGAGAGTCAAGGAAAAAAAGGAAAGGAAAAAGAAAAAAGAAAGTAGAATTTAAGAGAAGGTCCACTAAGTTATTGAGGCAATTGTTAATTACGTGAATAAGTCTTAATTGAATTGAAAATTGCTTGAGCAATCCTTCTTGCTAACTTTATTAAGACTGTTTGTTTTTTTTTTCTTTTTTTAGTATAAGTAAAAAGTCTCAAACATGAGACCTCTCACCTATGCTCTTTCTTCTCATATTATCCAACTCATCCCTCCCCTAATGCTCAGATGTATGCTAATACTGTTGAATCCTCGTATGTATGCTAAGCATATCAAGTTCATGGTACATTGTTTGTTATCTAAAAAAGAAACTTTTATTTAAAAATATTTGTGATACAATTAAGACTATGTTAATATAAATATCTAAAACTTTGTTTTATCACTGCTTTTGGTAATTTGCTTTGAAAGTAGCAAATGAACTAGTACTATAATACGATAGGAAAAAGAGTGAGGCCCCTCTTAGCAAGTGCTAATTAAAAAAATCTAACAAGAAATTGATCAATCCATAGCTAATTAGGGGCTAAAACTCATATGACTTTTCTTTCTCGTGTAAATTAAGATAGATAATCTCATCTTATTCCACTTAGATAAGATAAATTGGTAGGCGAGGTTCCTGATTTCAGGTCCAAGAGTCAATAAAACAACTGGATAACATGCTAGAGGCTTTTCTAAGATGTACTTGTGGGCAATCAAAGCTCAAGCTTGGAACTTCAACATCCATATATAAAGTGGAAATCTGAACGTCCGCTAATACAGCATCCAATCTAATTCAGCTGTTGCTCAGAAACAGTGTGTGAGATTAGATTAATGGACACAAAACTGAATTAGCAAAATCATAAAAAAAAACCCCTTTTTAAATTGGGAATAACACATCTAAAAACCAACGGAGGGCACGAGAATAATAAGCCCAATTGAAGCAAGAGTCAACAAATGCAGAATTCAAATGATGAAACTTAGGGCAAAGAAGCAGAAAGTCTTTGTGCAATTACAACCATAACATGTACCAATTGAATAACAAATTAAAAGTAGAAAATCCTCTTGAAAATGCAAATCAAATCATGTAAAATAGAATCAAAGGAATCACGAAATTTGAAATGTAGAATTCAAGCAAATTGAGTCATATAAACAGATGTTTTTTCTTTTATTCTTTGAGCAACATCTAAATCGATGTTAGGCATTAAAGACATTTCCGTCTGGTTAATAAATAAAAAAGAAGTTACGCAAGCTTTATGGGCAGAAAAGAATAGAATTATAAAATTCAATTTTATTTTTTGACAAGTACTTGGCTTTGGTTGTTGTTCCAATACTTGATACACACACGATCAATTTGTATTCAAGCTACAGCAATGCATGTACATCAAGCAACACAAGTAATTGTTTGGCATAATCTTCAGCTTAAATTATTTGGGCAGTCAAATATTGAAATTTGTATTGGATCAGGAATGCCAATTTTATCAAATGATTGACAAGGGACAGCCAATGTTTTTCTCCTTCCCCAATGTACTTTGGATGATTGTTGGGTTGGTCACACGTTTATTAATGTTTAATAAGAAATCCTTAAAATAATGGCACCATGAAACTAATAAACTCTGGTTCAATTTGCTTGCCAGCAGTAAAATTTCAACCAGTATACTCAGTAGAAAAGTATTTGCATCAGCAGTGCAACATTCATCTAACAAGAGCATTTGTTATAGACCAATTGACGAAGTTAAAATCACTAATCTGTAAAACCAAATTTATTTATTAAGCATCAAATCCATAATATTGGAAGACCAAATAACATGGTTGCAATTTGCACAAGCCATTCACCAAACTGAACAAGGTACCTTTGCTTCCTCGATCCTTCAATTCTTGTACATTGTTCAAATAGGTTTTCGCTCAACAAGATCAATCTTGCCAGGTCTTTGAGCATCTTGGAAACGTTACTAAGCTCCTCAATCTGGACAATGGCCAGTCTTGAGTAGGCTCTTTACTGTCTGAAGACCTAAAACTCATTAATTATCGTAAAACTCCGTGCTGCAGCAGATAATCCACCACAGTGAACTGAATTTCAGAGCCAGAGAAATCAACAATTTCTACTTTCCTTGACTTCTGAGCCAAACAAAAAGGTTTAATCTCAAACAAATCCGACACAATGCCACAAGGATCATCTTTATCAGTCTCACACCATCATCGTTCAAAGTCGCGGTCACGGTCCTGATTGTTCCATATCGATCTCGGCATATCGATCGCAGTCTCGGTGAGAACCGCAAATTTTTAAAATATTTAATATTCTAAAAATTGTAAAAAAATGATAATAAAAAATAATTAAAAATTAGTAAAAATAATAAAAATTTGAGTTGACTCGGAATGACTCAGAGTGACTCAGTGTAATTTGGCTGTTTCAACCCTTCACGGTGACGTTTCGGCGAGTCAAGTATCTCGAAATCGTATCGTCCCGGTATCGTATAGGAAGGGCCGAGACGGTGACGACTCGGCCGAGTCGTCTAAAACTCGGCCGAATCTTTGAACCATGCACACCATAAGCAAAGGGGATTGCATATTGTGACAAGGAGTCTTGAACTTTATAATAGTTACCTTAAAGGATTGTGCGGTCAGATCTAGAAACTTAACACTGTACAATCCATCAATTATCGGAGAGAAGCTTTGCATAGATTCAACATACACCTTTGCCCTGTCTAACGGCTTCAAGTTTTTCAGCACATATAAACAAGTATCATTAGTACCTATCCTCAAATATTCAAGATTTGGGCTATCAATGAGAATTTTGTTGACGTCAGAATAAATCAGTGTCAATCTGCTGAGGGAAGTAATGGAAAGATCAAGAACTTGAATTTCTTCCAGCAAGCAATCACCAAAAAGCAAATCCTCAAGTGATGTACAGCCCCTGAAAATCTTTGATATGGCATTACCACCCACATCAAGCGCAGGGTTCTAAGATTTGGTAAAGAAACTAACTCTTGGGCATTTATGACAGAGCCACGAAGCTTCAAATTACGAGCCTCTTGAGAGTGAAAATTGTTAGGTTCATGAGTAAAGGATTATGTCTCACATTGGTCCGAAAGATGAAAAAAAATAGTTAATATGTAAGTAAGAGTCCAAAACCTAATGACTTAAGTTTTTGAATCAAATTGGATTCCTGACTTACATATTGAGCTCTTTGATGGATTCTCTCGAGATATTTCTTCCTATAAAAAATTTAGCTTGTAAGATGAGATAAATTATTGTAATCATAAAATGCATCAAGATCAAGTTCCTGAACATTACAGCACAGTGCTGCACAAATCCAATCATTAATTAATGAATTATCATATGCATATTTTCGGCCCTTAAGAGAAAACTTGATTTTGTCATTGCCATTCCGCAACAACATCAACCAATCAGTAAATCGTATAAATCCATCATAGGCCATTTCAGTGCTGTCTCCTTCTTGAATTTCAGGATGCAATGAGTCATCTATACCAATTATAGGCACCAACCTATGTAGGTGTTTCTGTTGGATTCTTAATCCAACATTGGACTTATATGTGAATAATTATGTATTTCAAACTGTCAATTAAGGTTAAACCCAATTAAAGTGATCAAATATAGTTCGGGTTTAATGTATCTAATAGGATGTGGGCCCTTTTGTGTGTAGAAACTTATGGGCTCCTATTTCAATGATGGGCTGAAATAGGACTCCAAAGGTAACAGGAATGTTACCTATAAATAGGGTTATGGTCCCCAGGTCACAGGCATCGTTTTAGTTGTCGTATTTCCTAATACCACAAAATACCTCTTCCCTGATATCCCATCGTCAGGAAAGATACCAGAGAGAAAAAAAAAGGCCTCTCTCAAAGGATCGGTGAATACCTGTTGACCTGGAAGGCCACCCCAAATCTCTAGGGATTCAAGTATCAAGTTTAGCAATATGGATTCAGGTACGCTTCCGCTATTTTACAGTTAATGTATTTCTTAATAATCGCCATACAGATCTTGGGTTTAAAGGTGATGGTTTTCACCAGTGGTTAGATTTAGATAACCACCCTAACAAGTGGTATCAGAGCCCATATGGTTGATTATTGGGAAATAATTTGGATTTAGAAATTCATAATTTTTTGAGTTTTTGTACGTATAGAACTATGATTAATTTTGGCTTTGCTTGCACGGCTAACAAGTCTTTGTTCCGTGGTTCTTTGTCAAGTTCAATAATTGTTTCATGATACGGCTTCATGTTTCGGATTTGATATTTATTTTGAAAGTCTCGGTTGCTGATGGTATGAATTGTTGTGATAAACAATTGTTGTTCTAATGGCACGTAGTGTGATTTCATCCATATTGATGTCTTTATGCTTTCGTACAATTACATCAGATAACTGATGAATTCGGTCAACACTTGAAGTTAGTGGGCTCCATGGATTCTTACATATGAATTGATATGATATTTAAGTGGGCTCCATGGTAATCAAACTTTAGCCACGGTTCATTGGTATTTTAGTGTGCCAACTTCCTTTGTAAATCAATTTGGTTTCTGGCTTCGGGAGGTCTTTCGTCTTTTTCTCTGGTTTTAAGAATTAAAATTGACATGAAATATCCTGAGTTTCAATTTTTTGTCCATAGTATTAATTTAGTTAATACTTGAGTTGTTTGACCTGTTTCTTTGTTTAAGGATAAATATGCCTATATTTATGTTAAGGATATTAGGGTTTCTTTAATTTAAGTGAACCCTAATAAAGTTAATAAGATATTTAAGCCCTACAAAGTCCATATGTTTGGCCCACCATATATATAGTTTTATAAAGTATTGCGTATGGACTTAAAAAAACAAAAAAGGGCTTGAAATAATAAAATGGGTCAAATTATGGACAGTTGGACTCTGGTCATATACGTCGTGAGTCCGAATTGATTGGTTTTGATGTAGGAGTTGACCATAGTTGACTTTGGGATCAAATTTTTTTTAATTTGGATAATTTTAAATTTGAATATTGGTATGATTATATATATTTTGGAATAAATTAATTGAAATAATATGCCACCAAAGTGACCTCTATTATGGAAATTAATTTATTTTAAAATATAATTAGTTGGGCACTAGTAATTTTATGAATATTGATCGGCCCAAAGGAAGGTCAATATTTAATGAAATTACATGTGCACTTGTGGTAATAAATACGTGATAATTATTTGGATTTTACATGTGATTTATAAATTGGCCCAAAGGAAAATTTATTTTCGACATGTTATTATTATCAGCATTTATTACTGCACCAAGATATCACTCACTAGTTAATATTTTTGTCCAAAGACGAAATATTAATGGAATATCGGTATCTTGAGATGGGACTACCATTATTTAAATTTATTATTGTTTTGATTTATGTGAGCTTGTTTTAATTATGTTATGTTTTCTGTTCAGTTGCGAATGATCTTACAAATATTACTTCCAATATCAATAATATTCCTATGTTGAATGGCACAAATTTCAAGTCCTGAAAAGAAAATCTCTTGATAGTACTTGGAGTAATGGATCTCGACCTTGCGTTAAGGAATGATTCACCCCCACCTCTTACAGATCAGAGTACCTCTGATGAAAAGAGAAATAATGAGAGGTGGGAGAGATCAAATCGCTTGTGTCTGATGATCATTAAAAAGGCCGTTCCAAAAGCATTTAGGGGAACAATGTCAGAAACGACTGTAACCGCTAAAGAGTTCCTTCAGGACATTGAAAAAAGGTTTGTCAAGAACGAAAAGGCTGAAGTTAGTACGCTCTTGACACGCCTTGTTTCAATGAAATATAGTAATTTGGTTTGTTCTGAGGTTAATTTAACTTCGGTACCTAGACACACATGGTGGTTAGATTCTGGTGCAACAACTCACATCAGTGTGTCTATGCAGGGTTGCCTGAATTGCCGAAAGCCTAATGATAGTAAAAGATATATCTACGTGGGCGATGGCAAAACAGTTCAAGTTGAGGCAATTGGAGTTTTTAGATTATTGTTAAAGACCGGATTTTATTTGGATCTCAATGAGACATTTGTTGTACCGTCTTTTAGACGGAATTTAATTTCTATTTCTGCTTTGGACAAATTTGGTTATTTTTGTTCATTTGGAAATGGAAAATTTGAATTGTTTCATGATTCAAAATTGGTTGGTTCTGGTTCTTTAATGCACTACGATAATCTATATTTAATTGACACAATTACCTCATTTAATGAATCTCTGCATTTGAGTACTAAAGGAGTTAAAAGAAAATTAGCCAATGAGAATTCAGCTGCATTATGGCACAAGAGATTGGGACATATCTCCAAACGGAGAATGGAAAGGCTTGTGTCAAATGAAATTCTCGGCCCCTTGAATTTTACAGATTTTGATGATTGCATTAACTGTATAAAAGGGAAACAAACCAATCAAAGGAGATTTGAAGCCAATAGGTCCTCAGACGTCTTAGAACTTATACATACAGATATTTGTGGACCATTTCCTACATCTGCTTGGAATGGTCAACAATATTTTATAACGTTCATAGACGATTTTTCAAGATATGGCTACATATATCTCATTTCTGAAAAGTCACAGTCACTGGACGTGTTCAAAAAATTTTAAGGCCGAAGTTGAGAATCAACTCAACAAAAGAATTAAAAGCGTCAGATCTGACCGTGGTGGTGAGTACTATGGTAGATATGACGGTTCAGGTGAACAACGTCCAGGACCATTTGCTAAATACCTAGAGGAATGCGGTATCGTTCCACAGTACACTATGCCGGGTTCACCCACTATGAATGGTGTAGCTGAAAGACGAAATAGAACGCTTAAAGACATGGTAAGGAGTATGATATGTCATTCCACCTTACCAGAGTCACTCTGGGGAGAAGCACTTAAGACTGCAGCATATATTCTTAACAGAGTTCCAACTAAAGCAACTATCAAAACCCCTTATGAGCTTTGGACAGGGAAAAAGCCCAGTTTAAAGCATCTGCATGTTTGGGGGTGTCCAGCTGAGGCAAGGCCTTACAGGCCAAATGAAAAGAAACTGGATTCAAGAACGATTAGTTGTTATTTTATTGGATATTCTGAAAGATCCAGAGGTTACAAGTTTTATGATCCCACAGCCAAATCAATTTTTGAGACAGGAAATGCCCGGTTCTTTGAGGATGTCGAGTTTGGGGGAGAACATACAGTAAGGGACATTGTCTTTAAAGAGGAATATATTAATATTCCCACAGGTGTCATTACTCTTGCTCAGGACCCTATTCCTGAATTTGATCATGATACAACAAATCAAGACAATGTCGAAGAGCAAACTGTTATAGAAGAACAAACTCTTCCTCTTCAAGAACCAGTGCCATTAAGAAGATCCACTAGAGAAAGGAGAAGTGCAGTGCCAGATGATTACATTGTTTTTCTCCAAGAACATGAGGATGACTCTGGATTGATGGAAGATGATCCAATCAACTTCCGTCAAGCCATGGAAAGTTCAAATTCTCAAAAGTGGATCGATGCCATGAATGAGGAGATTAAATCCATGAAGGACAATGATGTTTGGGATTTTGTCCCATTGCCAGAAGGTGCGAAACCCATTGGTTGTAAATGGATATTTAAAATCAAAAGGGATTCGAAAGGCAATGTGGAAAGATTCAAAGCTCGTCTTGTCGCTAAGGGATTTACACAAAAAGAAGGTATCGACTATAAAGAAACCTTCTCTCCAGTCTCTTCAAAGGACTCCTTTAGAGTTATTATGGCATTAGTGGCACATTTTGATCTTGAGTTACATCAGATGGATGTAAAGACAGCGTTTCTCAATGGTAACATTGATGAGACGATTTATATGGTGCAACCAGAAAACTTTGTATCAGGAGATCCAAAGAATATGGTTTGCAAACTTAAAAAATCCATCTATGGGCTCAAACAAGCGTCTCGACAATGGTATTTCAAATTTCATCAGGTGATCATCTCATTTGGTTTTTGAGATGAATTTAGTGGATGATTGTATATACCATAAGTTCTGTGGGAGCAAATATATTTTTTCTGGTATTGTATGTTGATGACATTTTGCTTGCCAGCAACGATATTGGTCTATTGCATGAAACCAAGAAATTTCTAACTAAGAATTTTGAGATGAAAGATCTTGGTGATGCATCTTTTGTGTTAGGCATACAGATACACCGTGATCGCTCTCGGGGTATTTTAGAACTATCACAAAAGGGCTATATCGAAAAGGTCCTTAAAAGGTATGGCATGCAAAATTGTAAACCAGGTGACACCCCTGTGGCTAAAGGAGACAAATTTAGTCTTGAGCAGTGTCCCAAGAATGCTTTTGAGGAAAGAGAGATGCAAAAGATTCCTTATGCCTCAGCAGTAGGGAGTCTAATGTATGCTCAAGTATGTACGCGTCCGGATATTGCATACATTACTGGAATGTTGGGTAGATATTTGAGTAATCCTGGATTAGATCATTGGAAAGCAACCAAACGGGTCTTACGGTATCTACAGAAAACAAAAGACTACATGCTCACGTATCGGAAGTCAGATGAGTTGGAGATCATTGGGTATACTGATTCCGATTATGCTGGATGCAAAGATACTATGAAGTCAACGTCAGGCTATGTCTACTTGTTGACTGGAGGTGCCATATCCTGGAAGAGTGCTAAACAGTCCCTCATAGCATCTTCCACTATGGCTGCAGAGTTTATAGCTTGTTATGAGGCATCCAATCAGGGAATTTGGCTGCGAAATTTCGTCACAGGATTACGTGTAGTGGATGGCATTGAAAGACCACTCAAATTATTCTGTGACAATAAGTCAGCAGTCTTATATTCCAATAACAATAGGAGCTCGACCAAATCTAAACATATAGATATCAAGTTCCTGACTGTTAAAGAAAGAGTGCAGAATGGACAGTTATCAATAGAGCACATCGGGACAAACTCCATGGTTGCGGATCCGCTTACTAAGGGATTGCCACCCAAAATGTTTCATGAGCATACTGCTCATATGGGTGTCGTGTTAAATGATGTATAGTTTTTGTGGGAGTTTGTTATTTTAAATGCTCTTATGATATTTTTCAGTTATTAAGGATTTAAGGATATTTTATGCATAAATAAAGTTTGGATTTATTTGCACTCTAATTTTGGTATGGTTTGATCTCATAAAATTTAAGGTGGACCAGTTGGAAATAGGCATGTTTTGGTCACATTACATGAAATTTTCATGCTACACATCCACATCATAATTCATGTCATTCAATTGCATTGATATATGTGACCATTGATGGGTCGAGTTACGAAATTGTAACAAAGGCCGCTTTGATCCTATATTGGTGTAATTGATGGACCGAATTGGTTGCAGATACATTGTGATAATGACAGTAAAGTTGAGCTCATACGGTTAATTGCAAAATATAATTATAAGGTTACACATATAGTCCAAGTGGGAGATTGTTGGATCCTTAATCCAACATTGGACTTATATGTGAATAATTATGTATTGCAAACTGTCAATTAAGGTTAAACCCAATTAAAGTGATCAAATATAGTTTGGGTTTAATGTATCTAATAGGATGTGGGCCCTTTTATGTGTAGAAACTTATGGGCTCCTATTTCAATGATGGGCTGAAATAGGGCTCCAAAGGTAACAGGAATGTTACCTATAAATAGGGTTATGGTCCCCAGGTCACAGGTATCGTTTTAGTTGTCGTATTTCGTAATACCACAAAATACCCTTCCCTCATATCCCATCGTCAGGAAAGATACCAGAGAGAAACTAAAGGCCTCTCTCAAAGGATCGGTGAATACCTGTTGACCTGGAAGGCCACCCCAAATCTCTAGGGATTCAAGTATCAAGTTTATCAATATGGATTCAGGTACGCTTCCGCAATTTTCTTGTTAATTTATTTCTTAATAATCGCCATATAGATCTTGGGTTCAATAGGTGATGGTTTTCACCAATGGTTAAATTTAGATAACCACCCTAACAGGTTTCGCATACATTAGGAAATTATGCCATAATAGCCAAGATAATTGCATTCACTTAATCGGTAATGTCATTTGCAAGAGTAGTACGGAATTCCATACCTCTAGGAGATTTCTATTGTATTTTGTTACTTTTATAGTGTAGATTTAATTTCTTGTACTTGTGATAGTTTAAATAATAAAGGAGTTCGAAAATCACTGATAATTGAAACTTTTCCCTGTGGGATCGACACCTAATACCCCTATGCTCAATAAACAACCCGTATATTTGCGAAAAATCACGTGTGGCATATTTAAGATTTTATAAATGTAAAACTTGACTGTGGATGGGTTAATTGTTATATGTATACCTCGCGTTCATCAAGTTTTTGGCGTCGTTGTTGGGGTGGATTTGCTCAATATTTTTACTTGTTTTTCATGTTTTTGTTGTGTCTAGTGTCTTGTTTGTTATGTTTAGTGTCTAGTTGAGTCTTTATTTGAATATTTTATATATGTTGAGTCATCTATTCTTCTTGACTAAATATGTTTTTGAGTTACTTTGAAAACATGTTTAGGAACTCTAGAAGAGTAGGAATTATGGGCGAACAATGCTTGAGAAGTGGAAGATCGACAATAAATTGTTACCACGGGCAAAGTTCCTTGAATAGAGGTAATCAAGAAATTACCGAAGGTATATCATTTGAAAACGGTTTAAAAAGTATAAAGGCTAAACTTGATGTTATTACATTAAAAATTCAATTGGACACTATAACAAACATGCTTGAACAAAAGAGAAATGACAATGCTTTCAATTCTTATCATGTGATTTATGACTTGTGTAGAGGGTATCATACTACTTATGAATGTATGCAAGTATAAAATGTGGATTATTATGATGAATTTGGGCATTATAATTTTTGTTTTGATCAAAACAACTCTAGTTGGGGCAATTCTTATGCATATGGTTAGGATAATCATAGTGTTAATATTGCTTCTCCATGTTCTTATGATTACCAACCTGAATGTGTCCAATATGAATCTAAACCATCTTGGGAATTGGCAGTAGAAATGTTATCTAATGCATCTTTATCTTGGGAATTAGAAAATGAACGATTAGCTAATGATTCTAAACCATCTTAGGAGCTAACCACAGAAAAATTCTCTAATCACTTTGGTTTAGCTATAGAAAAGTTAGCTAATGCAACCTTTGATTGTTTTGCTAGAATTAAAGAAAGGTTAGATAAATTAGTTTCTCATTTTGGTAGATTACATGAACAATTGCATGCGTTATGTGAAGTTATTTCTTCTGATGATATGCAAAATGACCCTAGCATGAATGGTATGAATGTTGTATGTGAAAATGGATTATATTTTGATGAAAATGATGAATCTCAATTGTGTTTCAATAAGAAAATATCCATTTCACATGATAGTACCTTTGGAGCAAATCTTAAACCTCAAGAGGTGAGACTTAACGACTCATTTTTCACCCCTCTTGAGGAATGTATTGAGAGTATAGATTTTAAAGGTATTATTCCCCAAGAAAGCCATGCGGACGTTCCTTTGGTGAGTTCTTAAGTGATACACATTCAAGGTAATATCTATGAATCACTTGAGATAGGTAAATCACTTTCATCTCTCTTATCATTTGATTATGTTGCTTTTGTCATAAAGTCACATTTTAATGATCCACCACGACCTAAAATGATGGATTATTCATTAACCAAACCTTCTTGAAAAATGAGGTTCAATAGTCGAACCAACGACTATAACCAAAAGCGCTAATTGGGAGGCAACCCAATATTTTGGTAATTTAGGTTAATTTGGTGTGATTTTATGTTTAAATCATGTGTTTAAATTGTTTTTGTTGTTTTTATTTGTAAGTTTGGGAAATAGAAGCAAATGTGACCCTTTGAGGTGAAAAAGGCGAAGTTTGATCAAGAAACTCCACCCCTCAATTTGAGCAAATGCTGTTTTTGATTCATTATGAAGGGGTAGAATACATGTTTTTGATCATTTTACATGTGCGTGTATTGATTATTTTGGCAAAAAAATGATCTAGGATGCATTTTGAGTAATTGGGATAAAAGCATAATTTTTGAAAAGTTCAGAAATTTTTGCAGCAACACTATAGAATGAAGAAAACGTGAGCTCATAAATATGTGATCTCAAGTCGCGTATTCCATTCTGCAAAAATAAAGAAGAAAATGCAAGCTTCAAAATGCGACTTAAAGTCGCATTTTCAGAAGTCACGTATTTGGTCTAGCAAAATTATATCAGAAAACACGAATCGTAAAAACGCGACTTCAAGGCTGCATTTTATGAACTCGCGTTTTTAGCTTTTTTAAAGAAAAACGCATGTTCCTTGTTCATGCTCTTCTTTTTCTTCTCCTCATATTTTCTCACACACACTTCACCAATTTCCTCTCATACACCATTTTCTTGCAAGAAATCATCCAACAAACATCATTTGACCTTCATAGAGTCATTTTAACCGATTAGAATTCAAGAAAAATATCTCAAAAATCGATTGAAGGTTAGGATTCATAGTTTCTATTTCAAGCAATTGGAGGTTAATTGGGGTGAATTTCATAGGATTTTTGCATTATTTACATCACCAAACATCACTCTACCAACTTGAGGTAAATTTCTTGAACTTAATTTCGTATGTTAATATTTACCATTTACATATCTTGTAGAGTTTTATTGATACACTTTGAATGGTGAATTGGTGATGTTATTTGTTGATGCATATAAGCTCCCTTATGCTTATGTAACATCTCTAAGCATGTTTAGATGATCAAATGTGGGAATGTGATGATTTATGCAATATTTCACTTTATGTACTTTCCTATTTTATGATCAATGAGGTACTTGGTCTTGAAATGTTGTTAAACATAATTGGATGGTTGAAATTGCTAAAATGTGACGTGTTTATGATGCTTACATGTACACATTCATTATACGGTGACATTTTAGACTATTTAATTGCTTAATCTTCATATAGAGTATGATTGGATAATGAATTTTAAATATGTGAAGAATTTAGCAATTTTGGTGATAATTTAAGGGTAAAATTGAACATGTGCATAATGTATGTTCTTAGATTGAGTTTTGCTCCTAATTTCGTTATTATATGGTGATGTTATAATTACCTAGAGAAGAAAATGTGCTAAATATTCTTGATAATTATGCTAAATGTTTAAAGAGTTTGGGAAATGTGGTGTGATGATGTGAGAGACTTTGGCAAAGAGTTATTTGCAAAATTTTCTTCATGCCTTTGTCACCTTTTTGCATCATTGACCCTTACCTAGTTTATTTGCTATTTTGCATTTTAGGTTGTATTACTAATGGATTCCAATGGAACTCATGAAACTTTGAAGAAACACGGACAATGGATTGTGAAGATTCAATGTTACACATTTCAATCACAACTATATGGGAGTATTCTTTTTTTTTTTTTTTATCTTGGTTTCCCTTTTTACACATTGCGGACAATGTGTATTTTAAGTGTTGCGGGGGAGGAGGGAGAATTGATATTATATATGTTGGTTGTGATTGACTTGTGATGGAAATGATTTAGATTTGCCTTGGAAATATTTCTTGTTTTTTAATTTGTTCAAAATTGGATTTGTTGGTAGGGAGTTTCGTCCAGTTTTAAGGGGAAACTCTGCCAAATTTTTTCCAAAATTACAAATTTGCCTCAAAAGATTTCAAATTTATCCAAGGGGTAACAAGTTTCATACCATCAGTAATTCAAATTCTTTCTACTTTTGAGATAAATATATGTGACTTGAAAACTTCTTTTCTTATTTAACTTGAAAATAATTATTATTTGATTATAATTTATGTATTTATAGGAAAGTATATCTTGCAAAGTAGAGATAATTATGCCTAAATTTTGCAAATTTGATGAAATTTCTTCTCTTTACTTGATTTTACATAGTTAAGTGATTAATTTAGTCAATAAGTGTAACACTCTTCTCATGATTATTCTTTTGAGGGAATGATTATTATCTTTACTTTGAAAAAAAAGGAGAAGAAAAAAAAAGAAAAACGAGAATAAAAGTTGTTCTACTCCAATGGTTCTTGTACTCAGTAACTGAGAGTTTTCTTCTACAAATGTCGACTTTTGCGTAAAATGGTACTTGAATTAACAGTATGCAACACAACTTTAGTATGTAAAGTGTTGAGTAACCGGCAATTTTCATCTAAAAATATCGATTTTCTCGTAAAAAGGCACTTTCATAACTTGAGTAATATTTAGCTATGTTATATGAATAAATCCCTCTTTAAGTTTGAATAAAAAGATGATCATGGGTTTAGAAAATATTTTATTGACCATATGAGTTACTTGCTTGTGGAATTGGATAAGGATGAGAAATTGACGTGAACTAGTTACAATTATGGTATAATTGGCTCTTCTTTACTTGATATTATGAGTACTAAAGCTTAATGGAGTGATTGTATAATGGTTATTTACCTTATTTTTAGGAAATGAAGTTGAATTGAGCACATATGTTTATTTTCAAAATGTTGGATCATTGTCGGTTTGTAATTTTTATTGCTTGAGAATAAGTAATGGTTTAAATATGGGAGAGTTTTATAAGTGTGTATTTTATATGTTTTTAGTGTGTTTTATTAATTAGTTTTGGTATGTTTTAATTACTTTTATAGCTACTGAACTAAGTTGTCAGTGAAAATATGCATTTTGTGATTTAAGTGTTAAAAATTATATTTTTATGGATTTTAATAGTGAAAACTTCTTATTTTTGTAGGTTTAAAAATTCAATCATCAAATGGAGTGAGTTGAAAAGATAATTGGATGATTGATGATGGTTTGAAATGATAAAAAGAGAATATGAAGTGCAAGAGATGAAATGCAACTTACTATACAAGAAGGAAGTTTCACAGCTTTGATACACTGTGGTGTTTTGGCTATATCTTGAGTTACAAGTATCAGATTGAGGTAATTCATACACCATTTTGAAATTAAGAGATAGAACTCCATTTTCTATGAAGATATCAAAGTCCAGTTTGGTCATTGTCTTAGTCAAAATATCAAAATACCAAAGTACATTTTCATGGTCGAAAGCTGAAACAGAGTTCTAACCATTCGAGGCTATTTTGGTCATTTATCGGTCCACAGAGCTCCAAATTGGATAATTCTTAAGGCATTGGAAAGCTAACTCAAGTCCTACAACTTTTATGTTCGTACAAGAGTTAGTTCGACTTTCATCATTGAGAAAATATCAGTTGAAATTGGACAAAAAACAGAGCAAAGATGAATTCTGCCCAAAAAGCGCAAACCTACAAAAGGCAATATGTGAGATGCAATACGCAACGTAAGGTAGCGTATTTGAGGTTGCGTATTCTAGTTTTTCTGCTGCAACTTGCTCTACAACTTGTTTTGCATTTACACAACTTTTCTGACTCATCTACAACTCAGAATTCGGCTGTATCTGACCAAGAAGAGTGTGAAAATTTAGAGAACAACTCTTGGTGAGTTCAAAAGCCAACTTTGCCAACCAAGAAACAACTCACCTTGAGTTGAATTCTCTATAAATAGCAGCCTTTGGAGACCATTTTAAAACTTTGAAAGGCTAGAGAAACTTACCAAAAATGTAGTCTTCATTAGAATTTCCTTAGTTCATTAGTTAGGTTAGTATAGTATAGAATAGTTTAGATAGTTATGTGTATTACCCACTCTTGTGTATTGACTAGATTAGGATGAAAAAGGAGGGGTTGAAACTCATGTGACAAGAGTTATCTCTTTTCCAACTCTTTATCTTTTATATTGGATTCTTAAGTATGGTTAATATGTAAGTTTTGGATTTGTGTTTCTAAAGTTTCTGTCTAGAGTGTGGATGAACTTGCTATATCTTGTTAGTGATGTTTATTTGGTTATTTGGTGCTATTATTTTGAACAAATTATTTATCACTTTTGTTTAGCTACTCATGATTAACCAGTCATTAATTGTGACAATCTTAAGGTGTTAAGTTTGCAATGAGAATTAGAATTTAACATTAGTTCAAGAAAGTGATAAACCTAGGGAGTTTATTCACGAGAGTAGAGGAGCACCAATGTGGTTTTGGTGACTTGTTTCATGTAATTTCATGAAAGAAATGAATTTGTAGTTAATTTCATAACCAAGAGAGTATGTATGATTTAATTACAAGTAAGTTAATTCACTACAAGAGTCGGTTTCACATATATTAGAAAATTACTCTACGAGCTTTCACATATATTAGAAAATTACTCTAGGAGCATTCACTTAACTAGTAATGTCATTTGCAAGAGTAGTAAGAAATTTCATACCTCTAGGAGCTTTCTATTGTATTTTTGTTAATTTTATAGTGTAAATTTAATTTCTTGTGCTTGTGATAGTCTAAACAATAAAGGAATTCAAAAATTACCGGTAATTGAAATTCTTCCCTATGGGATCGACACCTAATACCCTTATACTCAATAAACGACTCGTATACTTGTGAAAATCACTTGTGGGGTATTTAAAATATTATAAATGTAAAACTTGATGGTGGATGAGTTAATTGTTATATGTATATCCCGCGCTCGTTAGCACATGCGCATGATTTGAATTTCAAATTTGAACTCAAGTTATGTGGTATGTTATAACCTTACTAGTGTAAAAACAATTATACATTGACAATGTATAAAATGGTTACCCTTATTTTAATTTGCATATTCAACCCTTGAAAATGGTATACTAGTGTTTTTTATTTAGCCCCAATTTAAGTACTTTTGATTTCTCATCCCCTCTGTTGTATCTAGTGCAATAACATGTTTCTCTTCACCTGTACTACCACAATATTACTAGTACTCTAGTAGCTATTGACCCCTTTGTTGGATCATTTTGGTTGTTTTTTACCCTTTTTTTTGGTGGTTATGAAAATATTTTACTGAAATTAATGAATTATGTTGTACCGTTATTGAATGTTCATCAAGTTTGATTTAGTTACTTCAATAAACGAATCTGTAATGTGAGTGCAAAATGCAAGTTATGCAAATTGAAAGAGTGAGAATGGTTTTTGCATTTTCTTCCATAATTTTTCAACATTATTAGTAGTCTCCTTTTGGAAGGGCAAATGGAAAATATATATCACTTGAATTTTATCATTCCTTTGTACTAAAAATGCCATTGAGAGAAAATATGGTATAGCAAATTTAAAGAGAGGCCGAAGATTGGCTTGGAAATAGGAGTGGAAGGTTTTAAAACTTCCTCCAACTCTCCCATGGGAGAGAGATCAGATTTTTCTGATCTTTCCCCATAAGAGGAATCCTCTATATTGTTTCTTTTTGTTTGTCTAAATAAAATCTCTTCTAGGATTTTTTAGTGAGAGTTTCTTCTTTTGTAGTGTTATTTAGTGAGAGTTTTCTTCTCTCTTTTTCTAGTGAGAGTTTTATTTTTTGTTTGAAATTTCTAGTGAGAATTTTACATAGTTTTTTCCCCCTTTTCTTTATTAAATCTGAGTTTTTTTCATATTCTAATTATTAGATATCGAATTCTTGGGTCTATTTGATGAATTTCACTATAATATCTAGATTTGAAATAGTTAGTAGATCTGGTAATTGAAAGCAAGCACAAATATTCGTGGGATTACAACTATTTTATCTTATTTTTAAAATATTTTTTAGAGCTGTATAGTGTAGTTTTTATTTTCTGTAGATCTAGAGTATCTTCAGATTTGTCCCTTTTTTTTAGCAAGAATTTTCACAAACTACACCTAAACTAACCCCACAAGTACAACCAAAAGGCAATTGCTGACTTCTGGTTGCACCCATGGAATTTAAGTGGAACTCACGCACACTCTAACTATTCGATGTGGGACTCAGGGCAAGGGAGCAGGGAACCTCTACTAAGTTCTAAATAACACTCATTCACTCTAGTCTTTAAACCTCACCAACAGGTCAATTTTTTCTTTTTAGCAAGAATTTTCACAAGCTACACCTAAGCTAACCCCACAAGTACAACCAAATTCAGATTTGTCCTTTGATATCTTTTGATGATGTAATTTCTGCCATTAGTAAAAGAGAGACAAAATATGGTATGAGTAGTATGGATGACCATTTGGATGGCTTTACACATATCCAAACTATCACTTATTTTTTTTAGTTTAGCCCCAAAAAAGTCCAAGGAGCCTTATGTTTATTAGGGTTGAGTAAAGTTTGGGCCTAAATAATATGCCCAAAATAAATGTGAGTCAAGTTTGGATTTTATTAGACTCAATCCTGATTATGGTCCGGCTAGTGCATATGTGTGTCTATATTATGAACTCGAACGCTTGAAAGCCCTATTTATTTTTTGAACTAAGCTTGTATTTGTCAATGTCCAACTCATAGAACCCGATTAACACCCCTAATTATTTTAAACTAGTTTTCAAATTCATAAAGTTTGTGTAGACGTGGTTATGAAAAAAATTTAATAGGTCTAAAATCTAGATCTAACAATACAGATCCATCCAGACCCAACCCATTAATATATCTAATCCCATGTTAAATTCAAGGTAACCAGAAGATATATAGATCTCCTTAAATTGCTTAAACAATTTAATGCAATCCAAAATTTAAATATTTCATTTCTTATTTCGTGTTTCCAAGCTTGTATAAATCATAAAAAGTAGCAACTTGTTGTTCGAGTGCATTCCATTGAATAAGTATAAAATCTTTCGATTTCTCTAGTTTCTTCTAATGTTTTCAGACTCAGACCAGGTATTGACTTAGCCAAACTCAGGGGTCAGGGGTCAATGGATTCGATCGGGTCCAACTGGGAGTTGAATTGGATGACGTTATAAATACGTCATAAATATATATTAATGATACATAATTAAAATAATACATAAAAGTTCCTCTTAAAATAATTTAGGGGTTTACAACTTTACATAGTTGTTTTATGAGTTTAGATTTAGTCTAAAAGGACTCTACTTAAATAGTTTTAAAAGCCATAAGTAATAAAGTAATTTGGAAAATGTGATAGGTTAATTTTACATTTTAATAAAACTATAAAAGTCTGAAACACAATTATTAGAAAGTTTTAGGGCATTCAAAACAAATAAATGTTAAACCTAATACTTGTTGTTTCCTTTGTTGGGCCGTCACTTACTTGGTATGATCTATCCTTCAATTTCTTGTTCTTCCAAGGAAGCCTTGTTCTCTTGAGTCCCGATAAAGCCTTTTGGTTTTTATAAGTTAATTTTGATTCATGGCTTCTGAGAAGGAAACTCACGTGAAGGAACAGCCAAGGAATAAGGAGGAGCAACCGTCACTTGCTCTCTATTATTATTATTATTATTATTATTTTGTCTTCTTCTTCTTCCTCTAGACTACACCATAACTCTCTCTTTTCTTTTATCACCTTCCCATTTTTGTTGGTTTTTTTTTTTTTTTAAGATTAGTTCTTAGCCCCTAGCCAATGCTCTGTAGGTTTTGATTAATTGTTGCTTTCTGGGCTGATTTTTCTGGGTTTTGACTTTCTTGTAGATCTGTTGGAATTGGAGGGTTGTCCAATAGATTGGGTATAGGTTCTGGTAATCTCAAGGATCTCTGATGATTAGGTTCTTTGAAAGAAATTTTGCGTAGATTTTGTTTGAAACAGTTAAAAAGAAAGGTGTCACTTTTGCCTGCAAATGAATCAGTTCAAATTCGGGAGCTATAGAATGATAATCTTGAAGAAGTGTTTGCATATATCCGAGAAATTGTGGATGACTATCCTTATGTAGCTATGGATACTGAGTTTTCTGGTATTGTTCTTAGGCCTGTGGGAAATTTCAAAAGCAATAGTGATTTTCATTATCAAACTTTAAACGGCAATGTAGACTTACTGAAGTTAATCCAATTAGGCCTCTGATACGAAAAGGTTAACCCATCTATACAAGGTCCAGAAATTCCATAACAGCCTCACATTTTCGGATGACGAGGGAAATCTACCCGTGGAGTGGATAATTAGTATTGCATCTGGCAGTTCAATTTCTTCTCTTCCCATTTTTGCTCTTTTCTCTTTTTAGATTAGTTTTTAGCCTCTAGCCAAAGATCAAAGGAAGGGAAGGGGAAAAAATCATCAAAATATATGAAAATGGAAAAACCAGGTTTCGGTTTCACTAGTGCCTGGTCAAACCTGATCTTTGAATGATTTTGACTGAACTTTTGAAAATGCTGTTATTTAAGTTGACTCGGACCAGATGCCCGGCCGATTTTTTATTTGACCGATTGGACCACCCGGTCCGATATGAGTTTAAAAACATGGGGGTTCTTCAAACAGCATGCGGCAGTTCTTAGACCTTCACTTTAAAGTAGTTGGGGAGGAGATTTATGTATTAATTTGTTTTAATAGAAGACAATACTAACAGGAAAAAAAAGGGCTAAGAGTGTTATATAGAGAAAAATTAAAATATCAAGAGGATAAAGTGATCCAAAAATAAGAGCTCACTTGCAAAAAGATATTAAAAAATACATGTTTGAGTGATGGATATAAATATGGGAATTTCTAAAGTTAGATAGGTGAGTGATTATTTAGTTTGTATCTATTGTATAAGTCGAATGTCATTTAGAGTAGGATAATCTTAAAAATAAATCTGATACCTATAAAATTCGAATACTATAAGTATTTATTTACGCACAGATTCTTCACTTTCTTCCTAATGCACAAGAAACAAGCGCGGATGTGTACAATACAATGCCAACATTCTGTTGCAAGTTCAGAGCTCAGAGTTGTAGTTCAGGCATTTGTATGTCAAGTTGACAAGCAGCAGATCCCCTAGTGCAGTTCATTAATTCGTCTGTGAAGGATAAACGATCCTCCATCCGACGAACAGTTGGATAATTATTAGTATCCATCGGTCCACCGGAAACATAATATTCTTCATACCAAATGGTTATCTTCTCTAGAACCCTTGCATTTTCCAAAAGATATATCAACAGCTGCACTTCTTCTTCTACTCTGCCAGTAATATGCCGAATTTCCACATTTTTCAGGCTAAGTAACAGGCATTCAGGTACATCTTGTGGAGGCTTAAATTGATTCTCCTCAGAAATAAAACTAAACAGAATTTGACTGATAATCCCCTGAAATTGAAGATATATATATATAAAAGAAACCAACTTTTGGTTAGAAGAAATCAGGATTCAGGATTGCTCATCACTCACTATATTTCTATCAAAATTGTGCAAGTCTCTCATGTAAAGTACCCGAGGTAAGATTAGGCTTTCCAGTTTAGGAGAGATTTTGAGCAATTTTGGCAGTAGTATAGCGCCATTCACATGTTGAAAACTGATCTCCAGGTGGACCAAGTTCTGAAACACTGGCAGTCTGCTATCAAGAGATTCACTCAAAGACTGCAAATGTATGAAGACAAGTCATAAGTTGTGACCAAGAAAGCAATTGATGGTATAACAATTACAAAGCAATAACAGGATTGGAATTTTAGTCAAGGCTTACATTCGTGGTAAAATCGCCTATTGTTAAGTGCTTGACATTTGGGATGCTTCGAAATATTTCACGCACATTGCTTTCATAATTACTTATTTGTTCCACTGTCCGATTATCACATTCTAAGATTTTGCAGACAGAAAGGTGTGATTCGGTTACTCTGGCCATGGAATTGACCTGAATTGAATCTGACATATAATCAGTCAGGCTTAGATACTCCAAATTTGGTGCAGTAATTATCAGTTTGTACTCAACACCATCTTCATAATGATCGTCATCATATAAGTTCGTCTCATGTGTAGTAAAGTCCAGAGTCAACCTTTTCAATGAAGGGACTGTAATCACAAAATTCCTAACGTTATCCCACTCCCACCTTGATATCTGCAAATCCTCAAGGACTGGACAAGAAGAAAGTAACTTTTCAACCGATGCATCATCCACATACGTGGCTGAATGAAGATGAAGAACCTTAAGACGTGGAAAAAAAACAGAAGATGGGATGTTGGGCAAACTAATGCAACTCAGTTTCAAGATTTCCAGCAATTTATCCGCCAAAGGACTCCAGGGGAATTCCCTTTGCACCAATAATTCGAGATCAAGTTCTTGAATATTATGCAAAGCAGACAACCAATTATTGAGGCATCTAGAGTCAACCTGATGATCAAACACCAATCTGAACTTTTTAATGGATGAAGTGTCACGAATAGCAAAAAGCCGATCCAGAAAATTAGTAAAACTCTCAATTTTAGGCTTTGCAAAGCTATCAAAAGCAGTCATATCACCCTCATAATTTGCCCGTAGATGCATCTGAAATTCAAGAGCAGGTATTGAAAGCCAAACGTCCCTCCATCGTTTAGATAGAATCCCTGTTTGTGCTGCTAATTTAGTCGGAAGAAGGGAGAGCATGTGACACAGAATTGCATCAGGTAATTGGCTTATTCGGTCTTGTGCTTCGTTAGTGGTTTCTTCTCTTTCAAGCATCTTTTTCGTCTCTGAAGAAGTCCCCGGAGAATTCAAGCCCATGACTTCAATGACAGTATATTACAGTCGTACGCTAGAAACAGCCTAGTGAAATTGTGAATAAAACAAGAGAATCAGTCAACAAAAACCACTATTGTAGCCACAATCATCTCATACAATCTACATACAGACAAGCATTGCCATTTGTCGCACAACAAATATACATTCTCCAAGTGTAAAAATTCAACTAATTAACCCTTTAATCCTCCCCCGTTGAGCCTCCCGTAGATAGAGTAGGAGTAGGAGTAGGGATGATAATTGACAAAAAAAAAAAAAACCCTTTAATCCTAAATCTGCATCCCATCCCAGCATCAAGCTATCAATTTTAACGGATACCACCTCACAAGAACTGGATATTCTGCAATTATGGGTTGTCCATGGCCTATTCCGCTTGTCATAAATAGTCTCTAACCATTTTTAGTAGCAACATACAATAGAATAAGAATCAAGTATTATTTACATCTACTCAAAAACTTGCGAAGTGCACAAAGTGTTGTATGCCCAAAAATTGAAACTTAAGTTAGAGGTAATTGAAAATCAAAATCAGCTCAAATTTAAACGACATAAAAAGAGACCGGAAGAGATTGGGAAGAAACTAAAACCTTGCAACTCTGTTGAATTCGTAAGACGACTTACCAGGATTAAGTTGCAGAAGTCCCAACTTGGTAAAACTCAGTAACCACCATTCTTCACCTGTCTTGTTTTATACTAATATGGCAATCTTGATCAGTAGCAGCGAGGAATAGCATAATTGTTAACTCTTTAAATCAGTCAACGGGAGAAAATTTCTTGAATATACCCAGAAATCTCGTGTAGATGTTTCCTTTTCAAAAAATTATGGAAGTGATCTTTGTTTCGTTGAATTTGAACAGTAGTTATTCATCTTTTGCGTGTCCTAAAAGACACGAACATTTGACTCATTTTTACCAGGACCTGATTTTCTCAATTTGGCTAATAATTAATGGCCACCCAACCATTTATTTTTCTTTTCTTTTTGAATGGCCACTCAGCATCTTGCAGCTCCCGAACAAGACTGCAAATGCAAGACTAGTTTGCAAGGACCCATTCAAAAAATATAAACTACAAAAAGTGATTACCTGTATGATATAGTATTGACTGACTATGGGCTTTGTGTTGATATCACTTTAAAAATGAAAAGCAAAAGAGATCTCTTTCTTGATTTTACTGATGAAGTTAAGAGGGTCCCATTCTTCAAATACTGATGGCCAAAACATATCAAAACAAGTTGACGGAGTACTTCCCGTAGAGTGCTGAAGTTCTTCAAAGATTGGGAATTGGATTTAAGGCATCCTGGAAGTAGCGGAAGAATTATCTGGAGAATCATGGGTGACCCATTTGGATGGCTTCCTAGACATACTTTCAAATAAATTTTTATTTTCACATGAATGACTAATTTTATTAAATTAACATTCAAATTCATGACACACTTTTAAATGAATTTTTATTCTGACATGCATGACTAATTTTATTAAACTAACATTCATATTCATGAGGGTTTTTTAGGTGTGATAATGGAAAAAAAAATTTGTATGTCTAAATTTCAGATTCAGCTCTTTAACATGCCTAGTTCCATGTTTACTTTAAGACAACAAGAAGATAAGTAAATCTTCTCAAACTTGCTCAAGAAATTGCATGCAATCCAAAATTTAAAGAGCACTCTTTAATTTCTTTTTTGGGGTGTTTTGAGCACTGCATAAATCATGCAAAGGAGCAAAAGACTTATTGTTTGAGTGCATTCCGCTGAATAAGTATAAAATCTTCTGGTTTCTGTAGTTTCTTCAAACAGCATGTGGAAGTTCTTAGACTTTCACCTAAAATAGTCAAGGAGGAGATTCATGTGTTTATTTGTTTCAGCAGAAGACAATTTTAAAGAAACTTTAGGAGTTAGGAGTTAGGACTACCAAATAAACAAACTAATAATACCAAGGCTATACACATTTTTATAAGAGCAAATCTGAGATCCTAGTCCTGCTATTTGATGGACCATTAGCAGTAAAAATCACTGTTATAGCTAAATTATGGCATAATCAAATGTGTTTTGAAGGAAAATATGCAATGATTGGCCAGGGCTCTCAGTTTTACAGTTCCCCTAAGAGCACCTTCAAGAAGTAGGTGATACCATGGAACACTATCAAAATCAATCACCTTTCCAACCAAAGCGAATATTGCTGCCTCATTTATATAAAAACAGTGGGAATACTTGATAACTAGCAGCAATGATCTAGTCCTCCTGGATTAGCAAAGACAAAACCATCAATTCCAGCTCTGCAATCAAAGGATGTAGAAGTACTATATTAATCAGTGCACCTGAAAACAAGCATCAAATCTGTATAGTTCTTCTCACAAGTTCAAGGACCTTCCAGATCTACTAAAGGAATTGCTTGAAGGATTAATGTGGTCTTCACCAAGACCTAAGTTAATAGTTCAGTCGGAGAAAACAAAAACATCCATAAGATTAAGTTTTTCCTGGAAGCATGTCATGAGTAGAAGTCACACAAGCTCAATAAATTATCCAAGAAATCACAATTCCAAATTAAAATCTCAGTAAACCAAGATTTCCTTATATGGAACCCAACAATCAGTTGCCTTGACTTTCTTTTTCTCATTATGATGCCTGTTACAAGGAGATCATAATCGTTTTAGGGAAAAATGCAATTTTATTCCCGGATGTTTGACCTGTATGCGAAATTGGTCCCTAATGCTTTGGCCAAATTTTCAAAATTTGTAATCTTAGGTAGATTTAGGACAATTAACGAAATAGAATAATAACTAACAGTCAACATCAAATTACTGTTAATCAACAACTTTGATTTTACGCTTTCGATCCCCAATGTTTTGACTTTGAATCATTATATTTCTCTAAATTTTAAATAATGATATTAAAGGTTTGAGCATGAATTCAGATACAAATTAGAATGAAATAGTTTTATATGGATAATCAAAATTAATTATGATAATTAAACTTCTTTTTCTTCTTTCTTATTTTTTTTCCAAAAATAGCTTTTATTGAATTCACTAGAAGTGTACAATAAGCTCTGCATCTATTACATCATAGCTTTGTTTCCTGTGTCTGTCAGCACTGTATACTCCAATGCCTCTATCTCTATAGTAACTAAGTATTTAGTTTATGACTCATATATACCTATAACACCTATCTAGTTCATCAAACACTTATCAAGTCCCCATTCGAGCATTAGTTCCAAATTTTCCTTTGTTCTTGGAGCACTCTCCCAAGATTGGACAAAATTTACAATTGCTGCAACAAGTTGAAATTGGTTTTGCTGGTTTGCTTAAAGATCCTGCTGTTCCTCTCTTGCCATAAGTGCCAAACAGTCGTAGAGAGAATAGCCTTCTAAGTTGAGTTGCAAAGGATTCACCCTTCAAGAAAACACTCCACCAATGCACCTCCATCTGCCAGCACATCTCCTCTATATAAAAGACACATTTTTTTTTGGGTACTTTTTGCCAAACTGACTTAGCAAAAGTACACGCAAAAAACAAGTGGTCTACTGACTCAATTCCCCCACAGAGTACACATGTTAAATCAACATTCTGCATTCCCCATTTTCTCAGTCTATCTTTTGTCATCAGCTTTCCTTGTACAGCCAACCATAAAGTAAAAGAAAGCTTCGGAATGCAACCCTTTCCCCACACCATTTTATGCCACTTCACAATTTCACCACTAGGGAATATCCTCATTGCAGATTTGATAGAGAACATACCTGTTGATGAGCCTAGCCATCTCACATGGTCCTCTCTATGTGCGTTTTGCAATAGAGATGTGGGAGTTGCATCCTTCAAATCCTAAACAAGAGAGTTAAGTCTTCTTCCACGAGGCCATTTCCGGCACTTGTTATGAATAAAATCAGCCACCTCAGATCTTGTATTTAGTCCCAAGTTCTTGAGCAAGGGTATGGGGTATATCTTGTAGAGTGGTCCGGACGGATGCCAAGAATCATACCAAAATGACATTTGGGCTCCATTGCCTATAGAAGTGCATATAAATGGCTGAGCTAGAACTCTACATTTTATTATTTTTCTCCAAATCCAAAAACAGCCAGCAGTTGTAGCTCCCAAAATCTTCTCCCATTCAGTATTACTGCATGTATCCACGTCACCCCTAAATTGCCTTTTTTACTACAAATGTTTCACACTAGCTTTAAGATAAAGCACACATTCCATTGTGCAATGTTTTTTTTTTAAATTCCCAAACCACCTTCTTATTTTATTTATTCATGCTAATAATATATTATATGTTTCTCTTCTTTTGCATAGTTAATCTCAAATTTGATATAATATATGTATATTACCGTTTTTCACTATTAATAATTAATTGATAATGAGTTTTATTATTTTTATATATAATGTTTCTCACCATTCTCTCATTGAGCATCTAATTCCCCATTGGGCAATCGTTAGAGTTTAGTTCAAATGTTAGACTTTTAGAAATGCAAGTTTATTTAGGAAAAGTGCATAAATGTAAGGGAAGTAATAATTTTTAGTATGTGTATATATATAGTAGTTTAGATGGAATTTATGTGCATTAATGAGTGCCCAATAGGTACTCATCAGAAAGATCCTTTTTCTAAAAGCATATGTGATATTTAACTGATGAGAAATATTAGGGAAGTTTCCTTAAAAAAATTGGTATTGGTGAAAGTTTACTTAATTTAGTGTTTAAATTATATAATTATGTATAATGCCATTAATTTGGTATTCAAATTATTGTCTTGTTTACAATTGTTACTAAAATTGATTAATTCTAAACATTACCAAATTATTGTATTGTTTACAATTGTTAGGGAACTTAATTAATTCTAAACATTTTCCCTTAATTTGGTATTATAGCTAGTAGATAGTCGTACTTATTTCTGTTATGGTTAATAAGTAAAACTAAGGAAATTGATGGTGGTTTCATTTATTACGAGGTTTATAACGTGTGGTTGTTCGCTATAAGTTTGGTAAACCTATTTATGGTCTTATTTTATTTTGTAAAATCAAAGGCAACTATGTGGCATGCCATGTTTGAAATTGTCTACTTTTAAACTTTTTTTTTTAAAGTTGTATTAGGTAAGGTTAGGACATTTAAATAGATTATCATATGATACGTGGAAACTTTCTAATATTAAGTAATGTATTTACGTTAGTATCTATTCCATATGTTTAAAAATAATTATAATGATTAAAATAAATCTAATTTCTTAAAAAAAGAGAATGGAGAATTAGATGCTTAATGAGAGAATTGACCGGAAAATCCCTCGTACAATACATACATACATACATATATACATACATATTATTGAGTTTGACTCATAGTGATCGTTTATCAAAGAATGACTCTGGTTATTAATTGATTGAACAACCTGGAGCAATTTACTTATGATATCTAGATTTTGATCCATAAGTTGAGTTCAAGAAGCCTCAATTTGAACTAAAAATAGGCCACAAGTTCAAAAATTTCAGATTATTCAGGCTGGCTTTGTTGGAATGGAATATAAGAGAGGGATATGAAACAAAGTGGATCAGAAATGATTCCTACCAAATTACAGCTGAGTGTGAGAGGGGTTGTTCATGGAGGATCCATGCATCAAAATTTCAAGGGACTAGTACCTTCCAAATCAAGACGTTGAAGGGTGAGCATTTTTGTTGTAGAGAGTACAACAACAAACATGTTACATCAAGGTATCTTAGCCAAAGATATCAATTTAAGATTAGGGATGATCCTAAGTGTAACTTAATTGGTTTTCAGAATGAGGTTAAAAGGGATTTGATGATCAATGTCACTTCATCTAAGCTGTATAGAGCGAAAAGGAAGAAGAGAAGATATACAGCGATTAGACATGGAGCAGTATCATAATCTGTGGCATTATGCAGCCACGATCCTGAAGTATAATCCTGGTAGCACAGTGAAGATTCAAGTTGACAACCTGATGCAGCATCTAGAGATACATTTGAAAGAATGTACTTCTATCTTCATGCTTGCAAGCAGGGATTTCTTGATGGATGTAGACCAATTATTGGTCTAGGTGGTTGCTTTTTAAAGAGTGCATTTGGAGGCCAATTATTATCTGCCTTGGGAAGAGATGGTAATGATAATATGATCCCAATAGCACTGGCTGTTGTTGAAGTTGAAAGGTATGACTCATGGAGGTGGTTCCTACATCTTTTACTGGATGATTTAGGATTGGGGATTGACAACACACCCTGGACATTCATTTCAGATCGACAAAAAAGACTGGTTCAAGCTCTTAGAGAGCTTTTTCCTGACTCTGAGCATAGGTTCTGCATAAGACATATGTATCAAAACTTCAGCCAGCAAAAATTTAAAGGAAAAGAGCTGAAGGACACGTTTTGGGCATATGTAAGTACTGGAAATAAGGCAGACTGGCATGTGGCAATGAAAGACATGGAAAAAGTTGACTCACAAGCCTCAGCATGGCTTTCAAAATTTCCACCAACAGTTATTAACATATGTCCTGTTACTAACATACTTCCAGTTAACAGTCAGCTGCAACTGGAGGACCTGTTAAGAATGTTGTTGGTGGAAGAGTTAGACCTCCAACAGTTGCTGATGTGCTGCATAAAATAAGGGCTAAGAGATCAATAACAAATCCATCTTCCTAAATTGTATCTGTGTGTAATTTGTAGTTAGGTGATGTGAGGGACTTGAATGACTGCAAATACGCCCAAACTAGCATTTTTTGGTGACTGAAATGAATTGTACTACTTTTGTAATGATGTGTTCTACTTTTGTGATAAGTGACTAATTTACGTAATAATTGTATGATATTTTATATTATTTTTAGTCACTTTAGTTATATTATTGGTAGAATATGAATCATTTTGGCTATAATTGGTGAAAAATGCTTTTAAGTGATTAAATGAGGTTTTTATCACTTTTTACTTGGATTTTGTGTATTTTGACAGTTTTGACACATTTTCGTATTTCGGCTATAACTTGAGCTACAATGATCGGATTAAGATGATTCTTGAACTAATTTGAAGATAAGAGATAGATCTACAACTTTGGTGAAGACATCTAAATCCAGTTTGAAGGTTTTCCAGGTCAAAATGCCGAATTACAATAGCACATTTCTACTGGTCGAAACTGGAACAGGGCAATGAGCAGGTAAGGGTATTTCGGTCATTTCTCAGCCTACACAGATCCAAATGAGGTGATTCTTGATGCATTGGAAAGCTAACTCAAAGGGCTACAAGTTTTATGTTTTGGTCAAGAGCTAAATCAGCTTTTATCATCAAGAAAAGATCGGTTGAAGTTGGGCCAAAAACAGAGCAAGTGATCCACACTCGGATCCACTATTCATCCGAACCCTCGGTTGTTTCTGGGTTAGTGGAACCGAGCTCGGATCCATACGGATCCGAGGTACTGTATCAGCTCGGATCACTGTAGCAGCCCAGAGTCAGAAAAGGCTGCTCTGTACGCGTAAAACTCAATTTCACTTCCACCAACTCACATGGGATGCTATACATGTGAGAAACATTCCCAGCTGTAAAAGGGAGATGTAATCCTCATTTCTTGACCACCTTTCATCATTAAATAGCCAAATGCATTGCAAAAGTTGAAAAAAGGAGAGATTGGAGTCCATAGCAGAAAAAATAGAGAGAGCTACGGGAGAAGCTTGGAGTCTGCAGAAATGTAGCTCTTTCATCTTCCTAGTGTTAGTTTAGCTTAGTATAGAGTAGTGTAGCTTTTCCATTCTTGTTTATTATCTAGATTAGGATGAAGATGGAGGATGAAGAAGGCAAGGAAGAAAGCTCATGTGACAAGGGTTGTATTCCTTCCAAACTCTTTATCTTTTGTATTTGATTCCAAGTTTAGTTAATATACAAGTTCTGGATTTTGTGTTCATTATGTGTTTCTAAAGTTTATGCCTTGGGTTTGGTTGAACTTTCTACAATTGTTAGTGTTTATTATTTGGTTATTTGACTGCTATGATTTGAGCAAGTTATTTAGCACTTTGGCTCCTTAAATCATGATTAATCTGGTACCATTGATTGTGATTATCTAAGGTGTTGTTTCTGCAATGAAAATTGAGATTTAACACTAGTTCAAGAAGTGCTAAACATAGGGAGTACACTCACGAAAGTAGAGGTGCATCTATGTGATTTTTAGTGATTCATTTCATGTAATTTCACTAAAGAAATGAACTTGTAACTAATTTCATAACCATGAGAATAGGTATGGATTAGTTATAAGTATAATTGATTCACTACGAAAGTAGGATTCAAATGCATAAGGAAATTACACCATAATTAGCCTAGATGTAGTAATTAATGATCCAATTATAGCACTTACATGAGTAGTTAGGGATACCACAACCTAAGGAGCTTTCATTTGCTATTTTCTTGCATAATTTCAGTAGGTTTTAATTTGTTATAATTCATTGATAGTCTAAATAATAGAGAAGCTTTAGTAGTACCGGTAATTGTTCACTCTTCCTTGTGGGATCGACCCTTAATACCCTATACTCGCTCACGATTCGTATACTTGCGATAAATCGCGTGTGGGGTATTTAGGAGTTTATAAATGTAAAACTTGATTAGGATGAGCTTAATTGTATATGTATACTCCGCGCACGTCATTTTGTAAGGATGATCTGAATGGCTATTTTTGTATGAATGGAAAGATGGTTGATGGTTATCATTTTGTAGGCATTTCAATTTCCTTCTTGCTGAATGGTTGTTTTTTGCGCGAATGAATAGATGGAATATAACCGCAAGATAGATCGCATTATGCCTCCAGTTTATTATCATGCTGTTGAATGGTCACCAGACATTTCAATTTCTTTCTTGTTAAGTGGTTGTTTTTCTGTGAAAGAATAGATGGAATATCAAATCAACCATATCATTTCTCTTCTACAGGTTTTAGTTTAATTTCTCTTCTGTGGCAAAACAGAGACATACCCTATCTCAAAAAGACAATGAAGCAACTTTTCTTTTTCATTTTTACAAAGCAAAACATGGAATCATCATTGTACATATGGAATTTCACTACACTTTTCCTTTCCCAAAAGATTAACACATCAATTTCACATCTTGGACATCAACACTAAGAGTGAAAACAAAGTCACCATTACACAACAACAAATGAGCAACTTCAAGCTCTTCAGTTCCTCATCCACTTTCTGCCATTTTGACATCATGCTAGCTTCCATACGTGGTCGCTCTTCCTCCGCTGGTTTTCCAACATTAGCTTCCCACCTTGGCTGCTCTCGGCTAGTTGGATTACACCAAGACCAAAAGCCACATTCATCTCTTTCACAAATGAAATACAACGTGCCTTTGGTTGGTTTTTCTGATTCAACAATTTTTATCTTAGACTTTCTTCCACAATCACATAGCCTATATTGATATCTCAAATCCCTACTTCCATTCCCACTTCTATAACTTGAGGAAGACATTCCTGAAGGCATCTCAAAATTAACAACTTCAAGACTCTTTACCTCTCCTCCCAAATCGATTGCATGCTATGAGCAGACCCAAACTCACCAATTTTTCTTCATATGGCTGCGGCTGCGGTTTTGGCTTGAAGATGAGCCAACTTCAAGACTCTTTACCTCTCCTCCCAAATCGATTGCATGTTATGAGTAGACCCAAACTCACCAATTTTTCTTCATACCGCTGCTTCGGATGGCTGCAATTTTGCTTCGAATGGCTGCAATTTTGGCTCAAAGGGTTTGGAGAAGAACAGATTTGGTAGGGAGAATGGTTTTGATAAACGCACAGGGGTATTTTTGGCAAGTGGAAGAAGTAACGCAACCAAAACTCTCAGCAGAAGCGCGTGCAACTCAAATGTCGTTACTGTGGATGTTTTCTGTCGGACTTTTACTTTAGTTGAAACTACGGGGAGTCAAATTGTAGGTTTCCAAAACATATGGAGGTAAAGTGAATATTAGTCAAACCACAGGGGGGTTTTTGGTATTTAACCCTTTATTTTTTGAACGAAGCTTGGACTTGTCAATGTCCAACTCAGAACCCGATTGATATCCCTAATTATTTTAAACTAATTTTCGAATTCATAAAATTTGTGTAGATGTGGATGTGGATATGAAAAAATTTAATAGGTCTAAAATCTAGATCTAACAATACAGATCCATTTAGACCCAACCCATTAATATATCTAATCCCATGTTAAATTCAAGATAACCAGAAGATATGCAGATCTCCTCAAATTGCTCAAACAATTTAATGCAATCCAAAATTTAAATACTTCATTTCTTTTTTCGTGTTTGCAAGCCTGTATAAATTATAAAAAGTAGCAATTTGTTGTTCGAGTGCATTCTGCTGAATAAGTATAAAATCTTCCAATTTCTCTAGTTTCTTCCAATGTTTTCAGACTCGGATTGGGTATTGACTAGGCCGAACTCAGTGGTCAATAGATTCGATCGGGCTCAACCGGTGGTCGAATTGGATGACGTTATAACTATGTCATAAATATATATTAATGATATATAATTAAATAATTCATAAAAGTTCCTCTAAAATTAGTGGTTTACAACTTTATATAGTTATTTGATGAGTTTGGATTTAGCTTAAAAGGACTTTACTTAAATAGTTTTAAAAGCCATAAGTAAAAAAGTAACTTGGAAAATGTGATAGGTTAATTTTACATTTTAATAAAACTATAAAAGGCTGAAACACAATTATTAGAAAGTTTTAGGGCGTTCAAAACAAATAAATGTTAAACCTAACTCCTACTTGTTGTTTCCTTTGTTGCACCGTCACTTGCTTGGTATGATCTATCCTTCAATTTCTTGTTCTCCCAACGAGGCCTGGTTCTCTCGAGTCCTGACAAAGCCTCTTGGTTTTTATAAGTTAATTTTGATTCATGGCTTTTGAGAAAGAAACTCACGTGAAGGAACAACCGAGGAATAAGGAGGAGCAACTGTCGCTTGCTCTCTATTTTTTATTTTTGCTCTTCTTCTTCTTCCTCTTGACTACACCATAACTCTCTCTTTTCTTTTAACACACAATAAACTCACATCAAAGCTCTTTCTTCTCTTCCCATTTTTGTTTTTTTCTGTTTTTTTTAGATTAGTTCTTAGCCCCTAGCCAATGCTCTTTATAGGTTTTGATTAATTGTTGTTTTCTGGGCTGATTTTTCTGGGTTTTGACTTTCTTGCAGATCTGTTGGAATTGGAGGATTGTCCAATAGATTGGGTATAGGTTCTGAATCTCAAGGATCTCTAATGATTAGGTTCTTTGAAAGAAATTTTGTGTAGATTTGGTTTGAAACAGTAAAAAAAAAAAAAAGGTGTCGCTTTTGCCTACAAGTGAATCGGTTCAAATTTAGGAGGTATGGAATGATAATCTTGAAGAAGAGTTTGCATATATCCGAGAAATTGTGGACGACTATCCTCTTGTAGCTATGGATACTGAGTTTTCTGGTATTGTTCTTAGGCTTGTGGGAAATTTAAAAAACAGTAGTGATTTTCATTAGCAAACTTTAAAGGACAATGTAGATTTGTTTGATAACATAAAAAAGTACTGAATCTGAATTTTTTCAAACATTCAGATGTTTTGAGTGTTTGATAAATGAAAATCTATTTGCTGAACTTGTTAAGCAGTACTGAACGATTTTTAGTTTCTCTTTTCTTCCTTTTTAATGACTTTCACATCTTTTCCGTACTTCTCATATAATATATTTCATCTTTTATATTAATTTGATTTAAAAATAAATATTGTCATTTTCATACCTAACAATTTTAAACTAATTAAATCATAGATTCTATTTCTTTTTTGAATAAAAGGATATAAGGGCCAAATTGTCAAATTAAACTTATTAAACATTCAGCTATAAATATTTATCAAACAGTATAAATAGATTTAGCATTAAAATTCAGACATTCATATATTTTTTTGGTGCTTAAAATTCAGCAAATTAATTGTTTCAGTATTCAGATTTCAGAATTCAGATTCAATTTTATCAAACGGAACCTTACTGAAGTTAATCCAATTAGGCCTCACATTTTCGGATGAGAAGGGAAATCTACCCGTGGAGTGGATAATTAGTATTGCATCTGGCAGTTCAATTTCGTCTCTTCCCATTTTTGTTCTTTTCTCTTTTTAGATTAGTTTTTAGCCTCTAGCCGAAGATCAAAGGAAGGGAAGGGAAAAAAATCATCAAAATATATGAAAATGGAAAAACCAGGTTTCGTTTTCACTAGTGCCCGGCCAAACCTGATCTTTTAATGATTTTGACTGAACTTTTGAAAATGCTGTTATTTAAGTTGACTCGGACCAGATGCCTGGCCGGTTTTTTATTTGACTGTGGTCCGATCTGAGTTTAAAAACATGGGGGTTCTTCAAACAGCATGCGGCAGTTCTTAGACTTTCACTTTAAAGTAGTTGGGGAGGAGATTTATGTATTAATTTGTTTTAATACAAGACAATACTAACAGGGAAAAAAAAGGCTAAGAGTGTTATATAGAGAAAAATTAAAATATCAAGAGGATAAAGTGATCCAAAAATAAGAGCTCACTTGCAAAATAATATTAAAAAATACATGTTTGAGTGATGGATATGAATATGGGAATTTCTAAAGTTAGGTGAGTGATTATTTAGTTTGTATCTATTGTATAAGTCGTATGTCATTTAGAGTAGGATAATCTTAAAAATAAATCTGATACCTATAAAATTCCAATACTATAAGTATTTATTTACGCACAGATTCTTCACTTTCTTCCTAATGCACAAGAAACAAGCGCGGATGTGTACAATACAATACCAACATTCTGTTGCAAGTTCAGAGCTCAGAGTTGTAGTTCAGGCATTTGTATGTCAAGTTGACAAGCAGCAGATCCCCTAGTGCAGTTCATCAATTCGTCTGTGAAGGATAAACGATCCTCCATCCGACGAACAGTTGGATAATTATTAGTATCCATCGGTCCACCGGAAACATAATATTCTTCATACCAAATGGTTATCTTCTCTAGAACCCTTGCATTTTCCAAAAGATATATCAACAGCTGCACTTCTTCTTCTACTCTGCCAGTAATATGCCGAATTTCCACATTTTTCAGGCTAAGTAACAGGCATTCAGGTACATCTTGTGGAGGCTTAAATTGATTCTCCTCAGAAATAAAACTAAACAGAATTTGACTGATAATCCCCTGAAATTGAAGATATATATATATAAAAGAAACCAACTTTTGGTTAGAAGAAATCAGGATTCAGGATTGCTCATCACTCACTATATTTCTATCAAAATTGTGCAAGTCTCTCATGTAAAGTACCCGAGGTAAGATTAGGCTTTCCAGTTTAGGAGAAATTTTGAGCAATTTTGGCAGTAGTATAGCGCCATTCACATGCTGAAAACTGATCTCCAGGTGGACCAAGTTCTGAAACACTGGCAGTCTGCTATCAAGAGATTCACTCAAAGACTGCAAATGTATGAAGACAAGTCATAAGTTGTGACCAAGAAAGCAATTGATGCTATAACAATTACAAAGCAATAACAGGATTGGAATTTTAGTCAAGGCTTACATTCGTGGTAAAATCGCCTATTGTTAAGTGCTTGACATTTGGGATGCTTCGAAATATTTCACGCACATTGCTTTCATAATTACTTGTTTGTTCCACTGTCCGATTATCACATTCTAAGATTTTGCAGACAGAAAGGTGTGATTCGGTTACTCTGGCCATGGAATTGACCTGAATTGAATCTGACATATAATCAATCAGGCTTAGATACTCCAAATTTGGTGCAGTAATTATCAGTTTGTACTCAACACCATCTTCATAATGATCGTCATCATATAAGTTCGTCTCATGTGTAGTAAAGTCCAGAGTCAACCTTTTCAATGAAGGGACTGTAATCACAAAATTGCTAACGTTATCCCACTCCCACCTTGATATCTGCAAATCCTCAAGGACTGGACAAGAAGAAAGTAACTTTTCAACCGATGCATCATCCACATACGTGGCTGAATGAAGATGAAGAACCTTAAGACGTGGAAAAAAAACAGAAGATGGGATGTTGGGCAAACTAATGCAACTCAGTTTCAAGATTTCCAGCAATTTATCCGCCAAAGGACTCCAGGGGAATTCCCTTTGCACCAATAATTCGAGATCAAGTTCTTGAATATTATGCAAAGCAGACAACCAATTATTGAGGCATCTAGAATCAACCGGATGATCAAACACCAATCTGAACTTTTTAATGGATGAAGTGTCACGAATAGCAAAAAGCCGATCCAGAAAATTCACAAAACTCTCAATTTTAGGCCTTGCAAAGCTATCAAACGCACTCATATCACCCTCATAATTTGACCGTAGATGCATCTGAAATTCAAGAGCAGGTATTGAAAGCCAAACGTCCTTCCATCGTTTAGATAGAATCCCTGTTTGTGCTGCTAATTTAGTCGGAAGAAGGGAGAGCATGTGACACAGAATTGCATCAGGTAATTGGCTTATTCGGTCTTGTGCTTCCATAGTGGTTTCTTCTCTTTCAAACATCTTTTTCTTCTCTGAAGAAGTCCCCGGAGAATTCAAGCCCATGACTTCAATGACAGTATATTACAGTCGTACGCTAGAAACAACCTACAGAAATTGTGAATAAAACAAAAGAATCAGTCAACAAAAACCACTATTGTAGCCACAATCATCTCATACAATCTACATACAGACAAGCATTGCCATTTGTCGCACAACAAATATACATTCTCCAAGTGTAAAAATTCAACTAATTAACCCTTTAATCCTCCCCCGTTGAGCCTCCCGTAGATAGAGTAGGAGTAGGAGTAGGGATGATAATTGACAAAAAAAAAAAAAACCCTTTAATCCTAGCTTTGCATCCCATCGCAGCATCAAGCTATCAATTTTAACGGATACCACCTCACAAGAACTGGATATTCTGCAATTATGGGTTGTCCATGGCCTTTTCTGCTTGTCATAAATCGTCTCAAACCATTTTTAGTAGCAACATACAATAGAATAAGAATCAAGTATTATTTACATCTACTCAAAAACTTGCGAAGTGCACAAAGTGTTGTATGCCCAAAAATTGAAACTTAAGTTAGAGGTAATTGAAAATCAAAATCAGCTCAAATTTAAACGACATAAAAAGAGACCGGAAGAGATTGGGAAGAAACTAAAACCTTGCAACTCTGTTGAATTCGTAAGACGACTTACCAGGATTAAGTTGCAGAAGTCCCAACTTGGTAAAACTCAGTAACCACCATTCTTCACCTGTCTTGTTTTATACTAATATGGCAATCTTGATCAGTAGCAGCGAGGAATAGCATAATTGTTAACTCTTTAAATCAGTCAACGGGAGAAAATTTCTTGAATATACCCAGAAATCTCGTGTAGATGTTTCCTTTTCAAAAAATTAGGGAAGTGATCTTTGTTTCGTTGAATTTGAACAGTAGTTATTCATCTTTTGCGTGTCCTAAAAGACACGAACATTTGACTCATTTTTACCAGGACCTGATTTTCTCAATTTGGCTAATAATTAATGGCCACCCAACCATTTATTTTTCTTTTCTTTTTGAATGGCCACTCAGCATCTTGCAGCTCCCGAACAAGACTGCAAATGCAAGACTAGTTTGCAAGGACCCATTCAAAAAATATAAACTACAAAAAGTGCTTACCTGTATGATATAGTATTGACTGACTATGGGCTTTGTGTTGATATCACTTTAAAAATGAAAAGCAAAAGAGATCTCTTTCTTGATTTTACTGATAAAGTTAAGAGGGTCCCATTCTTCAAATACTGATGGCCAAAACATATCAAAACAAGTTGACGGAGTACTTCCCGTAGAGTGCTGAAGTTCTTCAAAGATTGGGAATTGGATTTAAGGCATCCTGGAAGTAGCGGAAGAATTATCTGGAGAATCATGGGTGACCCATTTGGATGGCTTCCTAGACATACTTTCAAATAAATTTTTATTTTCACATGAATGACTAATTTTATTAAACTAACATTCAAATTCATGACACACTTTTAAATGAATTTTTATTCTGACATGCATGACTAATTTTATTAAACTAACATTCATATTCATGAGGGTTCTTTAGGTGTGATAATGGAAAAAAAAAATTTGTATGTCTAAATTTCAGATTCAGCTCTTTAACATGCCTAGTTCCATGTTAACTTTAAGACAACAAGAAGATAAGTAAATCTTCTCAAACTTGCTCAAGCAATTGCATGCAATCCAAAATTTAAAGAGTACTCTTTAATTTCTTTTTTGGGGTGTTTTGAGCACTGCATAAATCATGCAAAGGAGCAAAAGACTTATTGTTTGAGTGCATTCCGCTGAATAAGTATAAAATCTTCTGGTTTCTGTAGTTTCTTCAAACAGCATGTGGAAGTTCTTAGACTTTCACCTAAAATAGTCAAGGAGGAGATTCATGTGTTTATTTGTTTCAGCAGAAGACAATTTTAAAGAAACTTTAGGAGTTAGGAGTTAGGACTACCAAATAAACAAATAAATAATACCAAGGCTATACACATTTTTATAAGAGCAAATCTGAGATCCTAGTCCTGCTATTTGATGGACCATTAGTAGTAAAAATCACTGTTATAGCTAAATTATGGCATAATCAAATGTGTTTTGAAGGAAAATATGCAATGATTGGCCAGGGCTCTCAGTTTTACAGTTCCCCTAAGAGCACCTTCAAGAAGTAGGTGATACCATGGAACACTATCAAAATCAATCACCTTTCCAACCAAAGCGAATATTGCTGCCTCATTTATATAAAAACAGTGGGAATACTTGATAACTAGCAGCAATGATCTAGTCCTCCTGGATTAGCAAAGACAAAACCATCAATTCCAGCTCTGCAATCAAAGGATGTAGAAGTACTATATTAATCAGTGCACCTGAAAACAAGCATCAAATCTGTATAGTTCTTCTCACAAGTTCAAGGACCTTCCAGATCTACTAAAGGAATTGCTTGAAGGATTAATGTGGTCTTCACCAAGACCTAAGTTAATAGTTCAGTCGGAGAAAACAAAAACATCCATAAGATTAAGTTTTTCCTGGAAGCATGTCATGAGTAGAAGTCACACAAGCTCAATAAATTATCCAAGAAATCACAATTCCAAATTAAAATCTCAGTAAACCAAGATTTCCTTATATGGAACCCAACAATCAGTTGCCTTGACTTTCTTTTTCTCATTATGATGCCTGTTACAAGGAGATCATAATCGTTTTAGGGAAAAATGCAATTTTATTCCCGGATGTTTGACCTGTATGCGAAATTGGTCCCTAATGCTTTGGCCAAATTTTCAAAATTTGTAATCTTAGGTAGATTTAGGACAATTAACGAAATAGAATAATAACTAACAGTCAACATCAAATTACTGTTAATCAACAACTTTGATTTTACGCTTTCGATCCCCAATGTTTTGACTTTGAATCATTATATTTCTCTAAATTTTAAATAATGATATTAAAGGTTTGAGCATGAATTCAGATACAAATTAGAATGAAATAGTTTTATATGGATAATCAAAATTAATTATGATAATTAAACTTCTTTTTCTTCTTTCTTATTTTTTTTCCAAAAATAGCTTTTATTGAATTCACTAGAAGTGTACAATAAGCTCTGCATCTATTACATCATAGCTTTGTTTCCTGTGTCTGTCAGCACTGTATACTCCAATGCCTCTATCTCTATAGTAACTAAGTATTTAGTTTATGACTCATATATACCTATAACACCTATCTAGTTCATCAAACACTTATCAAGTCCCCATTCGAGCATTAGTTCCAAATTTTCCTTTGTTCTTGGAGCACTCTCCCAAGATTGGACAAAATTTACAATTGCTGCAACAAGTTGAAATTGGTTTTGCTGGTTTGCTTAAAGATCCTGCTGTTCCTCTCTTGCCATAAGTGCCAAACAGTCGTAGAGAGAATAGCCTTCTAAGTTGAGTTGCAAAGGATTCACCCTTCAAGAAAACACTCCACCAATGCACCTCCATCTGCCAGCACATCTCCTCTATATAAAAGACACATTTTTTTTTGGGTACTTTTTGCCAAACTGACTTAGCAAAAGTACACGCAAAAAACAAGTGGTCTACTGACTCAATTCCCCCACAGAGTACACATGTTAAATCAACATTCTGCATTCCCCATTTTCTCAGTCTATCTTTTGTCATCAGCTTTCCTTGTACAGCCAACCATAAAGTAAAAGAAAGCTTCGGAATGCAACCCTTTCCCCACACCATTTTATGCCACTTCACAATTTCATCACTAGGGAATATCCTCATTGCAGATATGATAGAGAACATACCTGTTGATGAGCCTAGCCACCTCACATGGTCCTCTCTATGTGCGTTTTGCAATAGAGATGTAGGAGTTGCATCCTTCAAATCCTAACCAAGAGAGTTAAGTCTTCTTCCACGAGGCCATTTCCGGCACTTGTAATGAATAAAATCAGCCACCTCAGATCTTGTATTTAGTCCCAAGTTCTTGAGCAAGGGTATGGGGTATATCTTGTAGAGTGGTCCGGACGGATGCCAAGAATCATACCAAAATGACGTTTGGGCTCCATTGCCTATAGAAGTGCATATAAATGGCTGAGCTAGAACTCTACATTTTATTATTTTTCTCCAAATCCAAAAACAGCCAGCAGTTGTAGCTCCCAAAAACTTCTCCCATTCAGTATTACTGAATGTATCCACATCACCCCTAAATTGCCTTTTTTACTACAAATGTTTCACACTAGCTTTAAGATAAAGCACACATTCCATTGTGCAATGTTTTTTTTTTAAATTCCCAAACCACCTTCTTATTTTATTTATTCATGCTAATAATATATTATATGTTTCTCTTCTTTTGCATAGTTAATCTCAAATTTGATATAATATATGTATATTACTGTTTTTCACTATTAATAATTAATTGATAATGAGTTTTATTATTTTTATATATAATGTTTCTCACCATTCTCTCATTGAGCATCTAATTCCCCATTGGGCAATCGTTAGAGTTTAGTTCAAATGTTAGACTTTTAGAAATGCAAGTTTATTTAGGAAAAGTGCATAAATGTAAGGGAAGTAAGAATTTTTAGTATGTGTATATATATAGTAGTTTAGATGGAATTTATGTGCATTAATGAGTGCCCAATAGGTACTCATCAGAAAGATCCTTTTTCTAAAAGCATATGTGATATTTAACTGATGAGAAATAGGGAAGTTTCCTTAAAAAAATTGGTATTGGTGAAAGTTTACTTAATTTGGTGTTTAAATTATATAATTATGTATAATGCCATTAATTTGGTATTCAAATTATTGTCTTGTTTACAATTGTTAGTAAAATTGATTAATTCTAAACATTTCCAAATTATTGTATTGTTTACAATTGTTAGGGAACTTAATTAATTCTAAACATTTTCCCTTAATTTGGTATTATAGTTAATAGATAGTCGTGCTTATTTCTGTTATGGTTAATAAGTAAAACTAAGGAAATTGATGGTGGTTTCATTTATTACGAGGTTTATAACGTTTGATTGTTTGCTATAAGTTTGGTAAAACTATTTATGCTCTTATTTTATTTTGTAAAATCACAGGCAACTATGTGGCATGCCATGTTTGAAAGTGTCTACTTTTAAACTTTTTTTTAAAGCTGTATTAGGTAAGGTTAGGACATTTAAATAGATTATCATATGATACGTGGAAACTGTCTAATATTAAGTAATGTATTTACGTTAGTATCTATTCCATATGTTTAAAAGTAATTATAATGATTAAAATTAATCAAATTTCTTAAAAAAGAGAATGGAGAATTAGATCCTTAATGAGAGAATTGACCTGAAAATCCCTCATACAATACATACATACATACATATATACATACATATTATTGAGTTTGACTCATAGTGATCATTTATCAAAGAATGACTCTGGTTATTAATTGATTGAACAATCTGGAGCAATTTACTTATGATACTTAGTTGACATTCATAAAAAATATCTAATGAATTATAGGTAGATATTGAATCCTGGGTAAAAATCAATACTAAGAGGTATCAAAATACTAAGATTTATATATGTGGATAATTTCAAAAACTTCCCTTGATGTTTTTGACAATTACACATAAATACCCTCTAATATAAAAAAATTATACTACCCTCATTTCCTATCTGGCTTCAATCAATTGCAATTCAAATACTTCCTATTCGGTTTCATTGTGCTCCGATTAAAGAAATAAAGGAAACCATGTATTCTATTTTCTTCTAATTAAAACATCAATTACCTTCTTTTATCCAAACATGAATATGTAGACGTGCACTTGGAGCGCTTCTCTCTCTTTTTTTTTTGTTTTTTTTTTATAAATCCTGAAATTTAATTTGCGTAAAAAAAGAAGAAGAAGAAAAAGTAGTAGTGTCTCTTGCATAATCATTCACTCATTTTCCAGATTACATCATTCATCAACGCCAAAACATCATGGACAATTATTATTTTTTCCTAGTCCTCCAAAGAAAATGGTATCTCCCTAATTAAATTGCTTTCCAAGAACTGCATTGTAGCAATTTGGATTGTCGACGCGAACTTTAAAGTTTCCAGCAGGCTTCAAATTGTTTGATTCATCGATTACTTGAAGGGCTCTGATAAAACTTGATCCTCCAAATTTTTCTTGAGCAAAATGGCCATTTGAGTTGTAGTGTGCTGCCCATCTATAATTGTAGAGTTTAGCACCTCTCCACCCCATCCGATCACTGAAACACTTTCAGCCAGGTCTGAGAATATGGGAGGCAGGCCAGTAACCAATTATTTTATCGGCCGTTTTCCATGCTGGCCACCAAACATCTTGTTTTGGGTCCTAAAGAAATTTAGTTTACCCTCTAGATCAAATTTTCAAGTACGAGGAAAAAACAATTTGGAGCAAGGGAAGAAGCAAGAATCAAGATGATTAGAAAAAAGTATGTTAATTATAAGATGGTAAACCTTTTAACAGCTAATCTATGCTGATTTCTCAACCATTTTGATTCTTGTTACCTTCCAAATACGGAAGCCGAGTTCATATTGGGGTCCACGATAGGTAGAAATCCGATAAATGCCGCCTCCCAATACTACGTCTGGATTCGTGTGAACAAAGCCAGGGCAGTCCAAGTTGTAACACCCCGTTGGAATGATAGCTCATCAATGTTTTTAAATCCAAACCAGAGAGTGAACCGGAAAAACTTTGGATTTATGGTTCGATCGATTCAACTGATTTGACTCCGGTTCAAAGGTTTAATAAATTTTATTCATTTTAGTATTAAGAATTTTGAATAAAACTAAATTATTTATTTTAGAAAATAAATACTTAATAAAAATCGGTTGAACCTCCCGATTTTTACCGGTTTAACTGATTCATGACCGATTTTGATCGATTCAATTAATTCTTTGATTTTTTAATTGAATTGGATCGGAAGCATGATCGATTCGCTGTTCAATCGGTTGAATCGATCGGTCTGATCCGATTTTTAAAACATTGGTTTATACAACTAGATTAATAAGGAAATTTAGATTAGATGTAATGGCTTACAGTCCAGTAGGTGAAGGGTCTTGCTGTATTATCTCCATTAAGATTTGGGAGTACCTGTTATTTTAATAAGCAAATTAAGCAAATCATGGAATATGAGCCAAATGCTCAAGTGTTTATAGTTTAACAAGAAAATGAGTAGTTTGAAAAAAAAAATTATAGGGATGAATTACCATCCAACCAGCTTCATTGGAGTTGACCTTTGCATCAGGAATTCCAAGAATCCAGATTTGAGACGAGCTAAAGTCTTGGTTTTGAACTTGGGGTTTCCAAAGGTTTAGATATGCCTTTGTCCCAAAGTACTTGCCACCTTGCACGTATGCAAATGCACGCTAAAAATTGAAACGGAAACAATTCAAAGAACAGGAAAATCAAACTAAAATACAAAAATTAATGAATTCAAATTCCTCCACAATTAGTGTTCTATGATAAGATTCTATTCATATACAAAACTAGACAGCCAATATCGAGACGGATCGAGAAAAAGTTTACATTGGCGGGATGAGTTTTAATACTAGTGTAAAACGGTTTTAAATTTTTGTTGGTTTAAAAGTTCAATTTTTTTTTAAAAAAAAAATCAATTTTCTACGAGAGACAAATCAAAATTTTTGAAACTTACCGGGCCAACCCGGTAACATGGGTCCGCCCTTGGCCAATGTTATCCTAATGGTGTTTGAGTAGCAAGAATATTCTACAGTGCAATGATAATTGTTTCAAGTGATTGTACCATATGTATCAGAACTTTAACAATTGTGGGAAGGTATAAATATTTAATACCTTTATCTAAACAAGAATTTTCTTGATGTTTGCCTTCACATCAATTGGAGAAATTTGGAGAATGTTTTTGTGCTTCTTCTTGGCATATCTCTTGAGATTACTTGGATTTTGGTGTCTTCTGATTCCCTCAGGACACCTCCCATTCAACTGCCATAACTGAGTGATTTTATCATCCTCCCCATGGCCTTCAAAATCGAATGCATCATTCTCACCAATAATACCTTCCTCTGGGTGATAACTAGGCCTCCTCTGCAACATCCAAACATATACATTTTGCTTTCATCAAATAAAACAATTACCAAACGTATTCAAATGTTTACATATAAATCTAGAGAATTTTCCTTTGTATTGCTTTTAAGTAGAACAAAAATGCTCACCAGAATAGCATGGTTTTTGAGCAAAGGATGATCAAATGCTGGCTGATCATAAATATGAATGCAGTCAAAGGATGATTGTTGCCCAATTCGAATTGTTTGTTACCATTTATATTTTTGTAGACTTCTAGCCTTTACTATTTGCCTAACATTGAAATTATGGTAAGTCTTAACAGCTTTGTTACTATTTCCCATTCTAACTTGCTATTTGTGAAAAAAGGGAAAAGGATTAAGAACAGCAATTAGGATCCGATGTAACAAGTTATGATTTCTAATTGAATTTAGATTTAATTTCCATAGATAAATAAATAAATAAATATATCACATAATTTTTTTTTGGAAAAATCGTTCAAAACATCCCTCACATTTTGCAAAATAACTTTTTCTGTCCTTCACTTTTTAAAATGTAATTTTATGTCCATTACAAATTCACATTGGTCAAATTTGGTCCCTACTTAGATTTCCGACTAGTTTTTGGTCGGAATTCACCACGTGCCTTGCACATGATCATATTTTAAGGACAAAATTGTCAAATCAAATTTTATATAATTCGATTCATAATCCCTCACATTTCATAAATTAAATTTTTTCGTCCCTTACATTTTCACAAAATGAATTTTTTCATCCTTCACATTTTTCAAAATGAATTTTTTCATCTTTTATTGATCATGTGTGTGAATAATTTTTTTTAAATCCATGTATATATCTATTTTATTTCATCTGAACAGTACGAATAGCATTTGAAATCAAATAAAGATATATTACATACTATTCGTACTGCTCAAGTGAAATCAAATAGATATATACATGGGTTTAAAAAAATTGTAAAAAATTGTTAGTTTTTCACTTATATTCATTTTCTTTTACTCAAAATTTGAAAATAAAAAAGACATTGAATCTTAAATATTATCGAGTATTTATATCGAATTAAATTTGGACAGAAAAAATAAACAAAAGAAAAGTATGACAAAAAGAAATAAGTGATTGGCATTTTCAAAATTTAAGACAATCACAAGACAAGTAATTCAACTGTTGGTCTTAAAAGTGTCGAGTAGAAATTTCATATTTAAACTGAAATTTGTTAGCACAATTATAGAATTCGAGTTAGGACCCATTAATTAGATGACCTTATTATACAATTCAATAAATAAATTATTATCAAAAGAGAAATGTCACAAATATTGAATAGGTTCAAATGGTGAAATCATATAAATATATACATGGGCTTCAAACAAAATTATTAGTTTTAAACCCCTATATATATCTATTGAATAGCATGTGTATAACTATGATTAGCATGTTTAGATGAAATCCAATAGAGATAAATTGCATGTTATTCATACTGTTCAGATAAAATCAAATAGGCATATACGTGGGTTTATAAAAAAAAAAAAAAAAAAAGCTATTCATACACATGATCAATGAAGGATGCAAAAATTCATTTTGAAAAATGTGAGGGACGAAAAAATTCATTTTGTGAAATGTGAGAAACTATGAATCAGATTATGTAAAAATTTGATTTGACAATTTTGCCCTTCAAAAATAATCACATGCAAGTCACGTGGTGGATTCCGGCCAAAAACTAGTCAGAAACCTAGGTGAGGATTAAATTTGGTAATGTGAATTTGTAAGGGACGTAAAATTACACTTTTAAAAGTGAGGGACAAAAAAAGTTATCTTGTAAAATATGAGGGACGTTTTGAACGATTTTTCTTTTTTTTTACATATTTGGTAGTATGCTATACATATTCATTTAGTCGGCATAGTATACATGCTCATTGCATGCCAGGTGTGCTTACACAATTTTCTAGCTATAAAGCTTATTTAAATGCAGTTCCATCTTTTCCTTCAATAATACATTTTTAATTCTTGCTCATTAATTTAATGGAGTATATGCCTATTCTGGTGTGGATCAATGCTAATTAAGCTTGATTCTTGCAACATAAATTCATTTATGGAAGAAAAGAAAAAAAATATTAGAGTATACAACTGTTCCTTATTTTTTTTAATTAAGAACAATTAGAAAAGGATACACTCTATCGTCCGTATATATAATAAAAAGCTATTCACCTATTTATCTAATTCCAATGCTTATTCAATTTCATTTCTCTCTCAATAAGTGAGCATTATCATATGCGTGTATGTGTGTGTGTGTGTCTATATACATATATGTATGTATGTATGTATATCTAGATTTGATTTTAGAATGTTGATGACTTAGCTACTTTTACCTTCTACCAAGTGGAATATCTATCTGTCTAGTACATGAACCTATTTAATGTTTATGGTTTTTGATATTTTTATTCTTTTTCTTTTTTTTTGAAAAAAATTATTCTCTTTCCTTTTTGACTTCCTTATTTATAACAATTTTCAATTAATTTATTATTTTCCACATTATATGCATTTGTATTTATTATTCTTTTCTAAATTTTTTTTATCAATCAACTTATAGTTTTTTTTTATTTCTCTCCAATCACATCTTGTAAATTATTATTTGGCTTGATTATATATTAGAAGTTACTATTACTAAATTTTGAAAATTTTAGTGTAAAGAAAAATCAAATTCCGCTTATTTGTTTCCTTCAATCAATGCTAATATCAAAATGAAGACAATTTAATTTTAAATTTTAAACTTTTTTCCATTGATGACCACCTTAGTTTTATCCCATTGGTCAATAACAATAATTCCGTCCCATAATGCTCAGTGTGAACAAACTCAAATTTCATTTTGATTTCTACCAAAAACTAATAGTGAAATCGAGGATACTTAAAAAATAAAATATATTCAATTAGTTTAACAGGATATTGGTTCATATTGTGGTTATGCATAGGTTTGAGTACTCTTGGAATATGTAGACTCATTTTTCATCCATTTTGTTTTCTACTCTGCACGTTGTTTGGATGTTCAAATATAAGAGATTCATAGAATTCCATAGTTATATGATAATAGTTGTTGGATTTGGTGGGATAAAACCCAAATCCAACAATAGTAATAATTTTGCTTTTGCGCTTTATCCTTTCAATTTATGAAAAATAATATACAACATTTTCTCGCTCTTCCTTTTAATCTTTACTTTATTTTCTTTTCATGGGATAATAATGAAATATTATTGACTGTTTAATCCTCCCATGCCTTCCTTCTTAAATCTTACTCTTTCCTGCTAAAAAATAATAAAAATATGATTAAATGTGTTATGATACTACTTGATCCAATTTTTACCGATCTACATACTGTTGCCAATGAAGTGATGGTTGCTAGCATGTCACCTAGTTTGTGGAAGGAAAATCAAGAAAACCTTATGAATGAACCGATTAGGTGAAATGAGAATGCATGTATTATGCTAACTTCTAGGACGATTGCTATTCATTCTGCCTTGAGCAGTCTCAAGGACTTAAAAATTTGTGCCAAGAATAACTGATTAAGAAGGAAAGAATACACAAACAATGACCAATGGCTAAAGCTAATGAATTATAAAACATGAAATATGCTAGAAAAGTCATGAAGATTGCTCGGAAATGGAAATAACATTCAAACTAGTCTTGCTGATTTGTACAAAGACAGACATGAAACTACTGAAAATATGAACTAAAAACAAAATGATTGCATGAAAATTTGGAAATCCTAGAAATTAGCCTAATACTTCTAAGAAAACTTTGGAAATTCGAATTCTAGTATATGACTTCTAAGAAAGCTGTATAAAGGAGAGAAACATCAGATTTGTCATGTCTTTGCCGAGGGAAAAGGTTGTTACCAATTTGATGTATTTTTGGATATTTATAGATGTGGAGTTTTCCTCCAAAATCAGCAGTTCAACTCCATTAATGCTGTATCGCTTTGTATCAGCACCCAGGATTTGTTGAAGTGCTGCTTTTGTTGCAATTCCTTAGCCAAATCTTTGATTGCCAGCTTTTTCATCTTTCTGTTTGGTCCGATGGTTGCTCAAAGGGAGACATGCTTCGTTTCTGAGCTTGAACACCAGTCAACCTGAATTCATGTCTGGCCAGAAAATTCTAGGCTATTCAAGCTGATTAAGAGAAAAGGGCGGCCACAATTAATTCTTGCCGGCTTGAGGTTCTTGATGAAATTTGAATTTTTTCTGCACGTTATCCAAAAAAATGTATTTTTATTTAATAAATCAGCAAAGAATGTGATACAAGGCTTATTTTACTTGAAATTTTGTTAAAAAAAAATTAATGAACGGATTTAATTGTATCCAAATGTAAGAGAAATACTGTTATCCAACAAGCTTAATTGAAAAGTATTTGGTCCATTAATTTTAAGCACTAAATAGGGTTATTAAACTCCCTCTAAGTATTCAAAAGGTCTCTTCCAAAAACAAAAGTAAACAAATAGGTAAGCACCAGAAAATGAGGGGAAAATTATCTACATTGACATCTTACCAAACGATTTCAGATAAAAATAGAACAGGTACATCTCACATGCATAGTGTTCATTTTACCTCTCAATTTCAATTTTGATACAATATTTTATTCCTGCTATAATAGTGTGTCTAGAGAAATATGAGTGAACTAAATTCACAGTGTTACTCAAGACCATGATCGCCCAAAATTGGTAAACCTGCGGAATCAGGTCCAAGCAATGATAGAGGGGAAGAAATTGATAGAGGAGATGATGACAAACAGAAAGTGGACCCGCCATTATCCATGGTTTATTGACTATCTATCTTATACCAACTTTTAAGGTTTAAAATTGCAATTAATATAGAATATGAAAGTCATCTAAGTGACAACAAGAGGTTTAAAATTGCAATTAATACCATATGACATGTCACATGCAACCCTGCCTAGATAAAAAACATGGGTAAATTACATATAACTCCTGTGATTTCATTTATTGCCATGTGATCCTCTTAAAGTTTTAAAATATACACTTCACACCTCTATGATTTTATGTAAAGTAAAAATTTGAGGGAAAATAGTCTACAAAACATCATTAGTTAAAATTCTAATAGTACCCATACTTAAATGTTAAGTCAAACAATGACTTAATCACCTTATATAAAACCATAGGGAAATTACGTGTACAAATGCAATGACCATAAGGGAGTAAAGTGGATAATCATGTAAACAATATAGGGGTTTAATAGATATTGTGATTTCATCACAAACATTTTTGGAGCGTGTTTTGTATAATTGCTATAACTAATTGTGTATTCCATCCATTTTCACTTTACATAAATTCACTTGGGGGTTATATGGTAATTTTAAAACTTTAAGCGGGTCATCTGACATTATACAAAAACACAAGGGAGTTATACGTAATTTACCTTGAAAACATTTGGTTAGGCAAGCTCTAATTGAGATAAGGAGCGCTTGGCGCTATATAAGTAGGATACTATATTGAATTAAACCGGGTCTTTAGCAATTGAAATGAAAAAAAAGTTAACAAATTGCTGTCGTTTCTTCATTCCACTGATGACACCAGTACTGCACTAAATCCAAAAATTAGGGTTCCATTTAGCAAGTGAGTTTTTTGAGTGTTTGTCTAAAACTTTACTGTAACTTACTATAGAAGTTTTTAAAAATTTTTTGAAATATGTAAATTTTTGAATATTTTGAAGTGTATAGTTTAAAAATTTTGAGAAATTTTTTGATGTTATTGTAGTTGAAGTTTTTAAAAAACTTGTAGCAGATAAACTTGGCAAAAAACTCAAGTGCCCAATATTATACAATAAAATCTACCTATTCCCAATCCAAAGAAGTTTCTACATTAATATATTATCATGGAATTAAAAATTGCACTAATATACTGGAGAATGTAAATGTAATTACTTGACCAAAAAATAATAGATGAATTGTTTGTCAACAAAGAAAAAATAGTATAAGATGCATGAAATGGTTTTAATTTGCAAAGAAAATTGTTAAAGGATTTTGGTTTCAGGAATTGAAAAAAAAATAATAAAAGAAGGAGCTCAATTTACGCTCTCCATAATTTTGTTATAAACCATGATGTTCGAGCATACAATTAAACGAGGTGGTGGTCTTTTTAAGAATAAGCAAAAACTTAATACCTTACTTATAAATAATAAAACTTCCTCTTTAACTAGTGCCGAATTTTGATCTATATATGTTGCTAACATTAGCTTGACAACCAAGAGAGAAAACATGTCATCCAATTTCAGTAGCAAAAGTTCCACTTCCAATGGCAGTCATAGGAGCTGGGCTGAACAGACAAAGGATCGGTACCGGCATCCCTATGATATCGGGCCTAGCGTTTTTGAGGTTCCTAAGAGGTTGTCGGACACAAAGCCGGACGCTTATGCTCCTCGGAAAGTCGGCCTAGGACCTTATCATCATCTTCGCCCTGATCTCCAACTGATGACCAACAAAAAGCGAGATACAGTGAAAGTTTTGTTGAAAATCGAAGACATTGAGGAATTTATCAGGATAGTCGAGAATTGTCCAATATCTTTTGAAGCAAAGATCCGTTCCTGTTACAGCAGAAGCATTGATCTGGATCGAGAGAGTTTGGCTTGGATTGTAATCATCGACGCCATGTTCTTGCTGCATCTCGTTCAAGCCTACACGGAGAAACGGTCTGATAGTGGTTCTTCTTCCACTTCATCTTCCTCGGATGAATCATTTCTTGGAGATATAGTGATGTTGGAGAACCAAGTCCCCACGTTGTTGATGGAGGAAATCCCTAAGTTCCTCCAATACAAGTATCCTGTTCCCCCGGGCAAAGATATTGGAGAAGCATTGTGTCGCTTCTGCTACGACATAGCTCCAATTGAAATCGAGTATGACCCGAATTCGGAGCTTGATTATGCGATGTTCAAAGCCAGAGGGAACCATATTCTGCAATATGTGTACGATATCTGCTTAGGAGTAGATAGAGAGTTGGAAGAGCTACAAGAGGAGACATACAAGCGGGTTTATAATGGCAAAGTGAAAGCTGCACAACATATATGGGCTGTCACGCAACATGTTCTGTCTAGGCTAACAGAGCCTATTAAGCTGGGGGTAGATGAATTGTTGGCCGTGTTTAAAAGCTCGAAATCTGTGGGTCTTCCCGAGCCAGGAAAAGTTGGCTTGATTCTCACGACGGCTGAAAATGCTCGGAAAATTTGAAGTCCTAATACTAGTATTGATCAAGATGAGCAGCAAGGGAACTTACTCCCATCGGTGTCGCAACTGCACGACGTTTGTGAAACAACGTTTACTTGCCTTTTGCCGGCATCTGGTATCCAAGGTACTGTATACGATGTCACCGAGAATGTATTCTTCCTCCCAACCTTGAAACTGGGTAAAAATTCAGAGGTGATGTTAAGAAATCTATTGGCATTCGAAGCTTCAGCACCCGATCTTTCGTCAGTATTTCAAAATTTTATTTATCTCCTGCCTGGATTGATAAGAGGTGAGAAGGACGTGAAGATTCTAAGGAATGCCCAGATTGTCAAAGGGGAAATGGAAAATGATGAAGTCGTCTGCCTCTTCGCTAAGTTGAGGAAACCCATCATCGCTAACGGAAGTGACAAGAATGAAATGTCTACAGCTGATGAATTTGGCAATGCTCTCCGAAAACAATTCAGTAATAACCCTTTTGTGAAGACCTGCATCTGGATAAAGAATCGTATTGTTGCTTTCTTTAATCTCCTGAAGCCACTCGTCCCAGCATTGATCGTGCTGCTGCTTCTTTTCCAATCATTTTGCCAAATCTATGATTGCCGCCGTTTCAGTCTTCCTATTTTGTCAGACGGCAAAATTTTCAGAGATGCCTCATCATTTCTAAGCTTCAACAGTACTGGTAGTCAAGCTCAAGACCTCATGTCAGCCCGAAAAATTCTTCGCTATTCGAGTTAAGAAAAGAGCGGCCAGAAGGTTAGTTCTTGCCGGCCGCCTGCCTGAGGTTTCAGCCGTTCCAAATTCATCTGTCTCTACAAGTCTGCTGTTCCCTTTACCTTGTCATTTACTGCTGATTATCAATAATAAGCTGTTTCGATTTTGCTATTCCAATAATCTTGCATGTCAAGTTCGTTAATCTTTGAAGAAACTCCCAGCACAAATAGTTGTTGCTGGAAAATTCATCCTCATCTGATTCTCTTTCTACTATGTGCAACGGGAAGCTATTTTCGTTGTTTCAGGGCTTGCTTGCTTACTATTTCTTTGTGTGTGAAAAGGTCCAGGGCGTTCTTCATCTTTTTTCTTCCATCATCAGACAATATTATTACTCCGACATATCATATGGGAGACAGGGCTGGGCGGGGCTGTTTGATTTATTCTCCGGTGATAGCTCCATTGTCCTGTGCCCCACTCGACAAATGAAATTTTCAACATTAGACATAGACTTTTTAGAAAAATATTAAATGTATTCTATTAATTTATAAATGTGCCTCCACAAGCTAAGGATGTGTTTGATAAAATTGATATCTGAAAATTGAAATCTGAAAACTGAAGTTTGAAATATGAATTCATTAAGTTATTGAATTGTTAAGTATTAAATCTAATACATTTAAGTGCATATCACATTCAATGATAAGTGAATAGTTTATCACTTAATTTTGGGAATAAGTTTTGCCTAGAAAATTTAGTGTCACATAATTAATTTAAATGTCCAATTTTTTATTATCAAACGGTCTAAATATATTAAAATCTGAATCTATTAAATTTAAGTATCAAATTGAGTTTTCAAACAGGGTCTAAAGGAAAAACTTTTAATTTAGGTATTCAGATTTACAAAAATTTTGTGTTTACACCTAATAATTTTACATAAATAAAATTTGCATATGTATTTTTAAGTAACTTGATAACAGTTCTTAATCAAACAAACAAATAGTAGACTTGAATCATCGTTTTAATGATTATTACAACTCTAATGCCCTAAACCGTTTAGTCCTCGAATATCCTCTTATATTATTTATTAAATACATTTGTAGTCACTTTTTATTTCTTTCTATTTGAATATCATTTGATGCATCTTATTTGTATTCTTCACTGATAAAACTTTTGTGAAGTGATGCTACTGTCTTCCATGTGGACGGGGAAAGCAATTTCTTGCCTTTCTTGCCTTGTGGCATCGGTTTCTCTGGGTAACGTAATTGAAAATGATCTTTTTTCTTAAGTCTGCTTTGTAAAGTGGGAAACCTTGAGGATGGATTAATAAATAAGATGAAAAAGTCAGTTCAAGAGTAAAAAATGGCTGGAAATGTATTTAGAAAACAACATACAAAAATTGGCTAATAACTTATTACAAAATATTATTCGCTTTTATTTATAGAACTAAAAGAATTTATTTTACTTTGCATTCCCACTGAAAAGTTTTTCTAGCTCTTCCAGTGCTGTATGTCATAGCATATCATACAACGTTTAAGATTACTTTTCTTCCAACATCATACAGTATTATACCCACATTGTTAAAGAATATATCAATTATCTATTAAAAATTAAACCAAATTAAACCAAGCTTAATTAATTAATATAAATCACGTTATTTACATTTTTAGTTGTTGCGTGTCAATTTGCATAATTTACAGGAATATACAGTAGTGTGTGTATAGACACACATGCATATATATATATATATATAGACACACACACACATATATAGACACACACACATAGGACTGCAAACGAGTCGAGTCGAGTCGAGTTTTGACTTAATCGAGTCGAATCTTGACTTAATTTTATTGAACTCGAACTTGAACTTGAGCTCGACGAGCTGACAATTTAAAGCTCGAGCTCGAGCTCAAAAAAAATATTTTAAAAATAAAATAATATTTTTTCTTAATAAATAATAAACTATTAAAGATATATATATAATTTTACTATTAAAATTAAAAAATATATATATACTTAAAATAATATATATATATATATATATATATATATATATATATATACTCGAGCTCGCGAGTAATGAACTTAATATTTTAAACTCGAGTTCGAGCTCGATTTCGATTCAAGCCAGCTCGAGCTCGACTCGAGTTCGATATTGATCGAGCTCGAGTCGAGCTTGACTCCCGCTCGCGAGCGGTTCGGTTCGTTTGCAGCCCTACACACACACACACACGCAGAGTCCTTAAGATCCAATTTAACTAGTAGGGACATTAGTCAGATGATCTGTAAAATTCTTGATCCGACTCACAATTTCTCCTCTTTTCCCCTTCACTCTTGTAAAGTTTAGAATATTCCCATAAAAAAAATCGGGCTCTTCTTATCTCATTGTTTTCACCCTAAATATTTTGTCCCAAAATTCAGTTTAATTCATAAAGAGATTAACTAGATACTGTAAGGTTAATTTTCAAGAGTATAACAGGAGAGGATTGGGTTGAGTGGTAAGATGTGAGGGATTGTCTTCAAGACCTCTCACTTTAAAAAAAAAAAATCAATAAAAAAATTTCCATGAATATAACAATATGTAGCTAATAGTAAAACTGTTGCAACCGAAACAGATAACACAAAGTGGACATGCAAGTGTTAATTCACTGGAAAAGATAAAAAATAAATTATCGTTTAAAAATTTTTAATTGATTTAGTTTCATCTCCTCCGGTTTTGCCCATTTTTGGGTGGAAACTAACTCAATAAAATAACTAGAGTCTTTCCCTCTTATCCTTTCCTTTCTCTCCTCAAAAGTCCATCCAAACAACAAAAATCAAATCCCTCCAATTCTTCTCCTTTGCTTTCCCTCCAATTCCCTCAATCCAAACGGTGCCTAACAGTGCAAGTTTGAATTCACCCTTAAACCATCCCAAAGAATACGTAGTACTCTTAATAATTGTGCAACTCCATATTCAATTTCGTTAAAGGAGCAAACCATATTTTAACGTTCTTCAGTCACACAAGCTGTGCCAAAACTCTAAAACAACATTTCTATTTTCCTATTCCTGAAACTTTGAAAATTTTGAAGGACATCTCAAAGGTAATCCCGCTTAAGGGTGTTATTCAGTTGGTTGCGTATGATGATTACTTGATTTTGCATTGATACCAACCAAAAGGAATGTTACTTGAAAGAGAAAGTCGGTAAGCTCAATAAATCATGAAAGAGCCCAACAAAAAATTTCGTTTGATTGCTGAATTTGGTTGTTCCTCAAACTGAATTATTCCCTTTCGTAATTAAATACTGAGACTGATAGCAAAGAATGTATTCAACATATCTAGCTTTCTAACCATTAGCCAGTAGCAGTGGCGAAGCCAAATCTATGGTCAGTGGGGTAAAATATGAAGCATCTCGTTGTCCATTCTTCCCACCTAATTGATCACCTTAACATATATTGAGCCATTAAGTCAAAGAATCAACTGATCAAAAAATCTTCATTTAACTTGTTGAGTGCCTGAATCTCTAACAGTGCATAAGCTCTCAAGGTGGTAAGACATATCGAAATGCCTAATTGTGATCTACAAATGATTAAATTCTGTTCAGCCACGTTGCCACCTGGGAGAGAGAATTTTTTGAGCTTAAAATTAATATCTGCTTGTATAGTGCTTTTATAGTTTGGCAAGCATGTTCTCACCATAATAGTTTCCGATTGTTCGTTTTCTTTGAATCCTATCGCACGTACTATATTGAATTTGTGTGAATAAAGACAATCTAAACAAAGATCAAATTAACACAAAAGATGAAAAGAGAGTGAATAAGTATTCAAGTGGAAGATATGCCGTCTTGTTTTGTAAACAACAGCCCATAAGTTACTGGGCTGATATTAAGCTATGCAATTTTTGCCAGGCCATGCCTGTTGGCCCACGCCAACCATGAGCATTAGCCAATGGGTGGTCAATCATGAGAAAATCCAATTTATCGCGATCACCGGCGGAATGCTGCTGCCATCAAATGCTAAGGAAATTATAAAAATATACATAAAAAATATGGGCTAATTATATTGACCTCCCCTAAAGTTTAGTTAAACTATCATTTTAACCTCAAAGTTTGACTAAATAACAGATATACCCCTATGCCAAAAATCTGCTAATATATGACCAACGGAGTCAATGAAATGACAAAAATCCCCAGCACACAAAACAACATTTAATTTTACTCAATGTACCAATTGGTCATTAAAATTGTCCATCACACACATCTCATTAAAATCCCATATTAAAATTGTCCATCACACACATCTCATTTTGGAATATACTAACAAACTACTCGTGCCTAATAATTGGATGGGTTGAACGGGTTTCAAGTAGATTGATGTTGGTTTTTCATTTAAATGGGTTTAGATTGATGACTTGAGTTATGTTAGATCATCTTAAATCTATGATCTAAATATGATCCAATATCTTAAGTAACACAATTTGATACATAAATTCTCTCACATACATGGATATACATAAAAAGATTTTTTTCACACACAAAAGCACATTTTCACACACACAAATATATTTTCACACACTAAATCACTTTCACACGCACAAATATACACTCGCATCTTAAACTACCACTACAAGAAAAAAGGTCATTAGTGACAACATTTCTTTGTGACGACAAAAAGTCGTCACAAAATGAGGTTGTTTAGTCACGACTTTGAAGGTTGTCACAATTGATTCAAAGCAACTGAGTTTTCAGTGACAACTTTTAATTGTCGTCACAAAACTACTTCGCGCCATGGGACTTGGAAGGCGCGAGTTTTGCGATAGTGACGACTTGATAAAAGTTGTCAGTAATTCTACCACTTTCTTTGACAACTTTTCGTTGTTGTCACTGTTTATGTTTATTGACGACCAATTTTTGTCAATAAAACTATAGTGTAGTTAGTGACAACATAAGTATCATCACTAACTTGAACATCTCTAATGCATTTATTTAATTGTGAGCCTCAATATTAATTTATTTTTTTTAAATTTGATGATTTATTAACTATGACTTTATTTAATTGTGAGCCTCAATATTAATTTAATTTTTTTTTAAATTTTGATGATTTATTAAACTAGTCATAGTTACTTAAATATTAATTTAAGTTATTTACGGACGACTTTTTGTTGTCGTCACTGATCACTAAAAAAAAAGTTATTAGTGACAACATTTTATAGTGATGACAATAAGTCGTCACAAAAGGAGCTTCTTTAGTCGCGACACCTAAAGTTGTCACAATTGTATCAAAGCAACTAAATGTTTAGTGACGACCCATTATTTTCGTCACAAACTACACTGCAAGAAATATGGTCATTAGTGACAACATTTTTTTGTGACGACAAAAGTCGTCACAAAACGTGGTTGTTTAGTGACGACAAGGAAAGTTGTCATAATTCCTCAAAGCAACTAAGTCTTCAGTGACGACCTTGAAAAAGTTGTCACTAAAATGATCTCTATAGTGACAACTTCTAATATCGTCACTGTCACTCTACCGATTCGGATTTAGTGACAAGAATTAATTGTCACTGTTTAAAGTAATTATTTTTAAGTCACTTTCATTAATTCTACTGTGTCACCCTAACTTTTGCGATTTAGCCCCAAATGTTGTAAAAAATTCCATTAATTCCATTATGATACCTTAACTTTTACAATTTAGCTCCATATGTAGTACACCAATTTCTTTAATTCTATTATTACTCCCTAACTTTTGTAATTTAGCCCCATATGTAATTCACCAATTTCATTAATTATATTATGGCACTCTAACTTTTGCAATTTAACCCCAATATGTAATACACCAATTTTATTATTTCTATTATGGCACCCTAGCTTTTACAATTTAGCCCCTATTTTTTTATTAGGAAATTGCGAATGGTATCTTGATAAACTATGCATAAATATTTTATAATTTTCTCAAAGTTAAGTAATAATTTGTTATAAACTCTAAAGATATATCTTTCATTACAATAGTTATAAGGCAGGTAGGTCTTTTTATCAATGGAATAAGAAATTTATGCTAGATTTATCTTTTGTACTACATGCCAAGTAGTATTAGCAAAGGAATAACAAAGTACTACAAAGTAATTAACAAAATAGCCTTCAGGGAGTGTAGTTTATGGGCAAATGAGCATTATCTATTCAAAGTACTAACTTTTTATGGGTATTTTACTTTCAAACATATAATTTATGATAAATTTATAAATGTTTGTAAGTAAAATTCAAAAAGTGTTACACTGATTTCTTACAAAACGAAAACTGACAGGTTATCTTTTCAACATAAATTAAATTTTTTTAAAAAAAGAAATGACCCATAAAGTACCAACTCTTCGTGGATTTCCTCCATTACATGAACAAATATTCTGCTCTTTATGGGCATTTCACTCTGAATCATTTAATTTATGTTAAATACATAAATGTTTGTAAGTAAAATTCAAAAAGTGTTGCACTAATATTTTTATGAAAGGGAAACTGGTAGGTTTTGTATTTAACATAAATTAAATATGTGAAAGCAAAAAAAAAAAGAAATTACCCATAAATCTATGTCTTGCAAATCTATACTAGTAAAATAGTTTCAAACAAAATTAAACATTAAAATAAACTGTAATTTATACACATTAAAATATCTGTAATTTATACACATTTTGCAACTACTACTTTGTGTTTTCTCTGTAATGAATTTTTTAACTATTGAGAACTTAAGTTTTGTCTTGCAAATCTATACTAGTACAATAGTTTTAAACAAAATTAAACATTAAAATAAATGTTTGAAAAAGAACAAAAGCACATTTATTACTTGCAGTAATGTACCAAAATTTTCTCAACCATTATCAATATTTTCACAAAACTATTAAAAACTAGCAATTGACAATATTAAAAACTAGCAATTTAATTAGTGACGACTTTTCTTGTCATTATAATCTTGAATAAATTAGTGATAACATTATGTCATCACTAAATTTTCTTTGATTTTGACTTAACAATAATGTCTTATTAATAGCATTTGATTATTTTTAATGAAAGTCTGTTATAACCATATGTAGACACCAAATTTTTGGTGTAATTTTATTTTTCATGTTAGTTTTATTTATTACTTTTATTTTCTTTAGTCTTTTATTATTTTTATTTAAGTCATTTTAGCATAAAACTTGAAAAAAGAAGAAAAAGATGAAAATGAAAGAAAAAGAAATGACAAAAAGGAATTTTTGGAAAAAGAAAATGAGAGGAAAAGGCTTGCGGCAAGCCGCGGATAAAAAAAAGGAAAGACGGGAAAATTTGAAAAAAAAGAGGTAAGGAAGCAAAAATAGAAAAATCTGAGAGAAGGGCAAGAGGGGAGACGGATGGAAGAGAAAAGGGGGCTACGGCAAGCTGGAAATTTGGGGGTTACGAGAAAAGAAACAAGGGGGGGCTCGGCTGAGAAAAAACCAGGGAGGATTACGGCTGGAAAATCTGATGAGGAAGGAACCGAACAAAGGAAAACTGAGAAGGAACCCGCGGCTGAAGATCTGAAATTAGGAGGAGGAGCTTCTCGGCAAAGGCTGAACCAAAAACAGAAAAAAAGAGAGGACAAGAGTGGCAGCGGCTAGAGAAAAATCTGGGAGGAGGGGGAGACAACGAAAAACAGAGCAAGGAAGGGAACAAGGAAAAACAGAGAGGAGCTCTCGGTTGCGGCTGAAAGAAAAAAAACAGAGAGAAAGGCAGGGGCTCGTCAATAAAGGGGGGTCGGCTAAAAAACAAGAAAAGGGAGGAAATGGGGAGCTGGGGCCGAACAGAGGAAAATCTGAGAAGGGAAATAGCGAAGGGAAGAAACAGAAAAAAAGAGCAAGGCAGCCAAGGACTGGAGGGGCCTTCGCGTCGCCATTGAGTTCACCGTTCAGAACCGCCAGGCCAAAGTGGCGGTGGTTCCCTCCGTTGCCGCTCTGGTCATCAAGGCCCTGAAGGAGCCCAAGACGACAGCGACGACGAAGAACCTAATAGAAAATCCAAAGCAGAGGCGCAAAGCTGCAATAACAATCGAGCAAGGAAGATACGTCCGTAGAGTTGCCGGAACCACCAGTCCGCATCCGCCGCTGTTTGCTCCCTCCGTCGACCACCACCAGCGCTGCCATCATCCAGATTCGATTCAACCTCAGAAATTGAAAGCACTGTAAGTTTCCTCCTTAAGTTTCAGCCCTTTTCAATCTTGTGAAGCATGTCTGCCGTGACTTCACTCGTGGCTATGTTTCTGAATTTGAAGTATCTGCTTCTTATGATTTTGGTTGGGTTAAATTGTCTTGGGTTGCTGATAAAGTTCTGGGCTAGTTATAGTTTCAATTTGAGCAAAAATCTAGTAAAATGTTAATGCCCGTTTGTTGCTCGATAGAATGCCTAGCCGAAAGTCCTGCTTGGGAAAAATGATTTTGCCGCACTTTGTTAGAACAGCCCACCGTTTGGAGTTTTCATACGACTCATTACTTGATGTTTGTTTATGGGGGACAAAGCCAAGAGATGTTGGAGTCTTTTGTTTCTATTTTGCTGTCTTGCAATGTTTAGTGTGTGTTTGTACGTATGGGATGAAAAGAAAAATTCCAGTCAGTCCAACGTCGGCTGAAGTGATGATTTCTAGTCTTGTTGAAGTCTCGTTGAAGTGATAATTTCCAGTCCAGCCTTTCTTGTCATTTTAGTTGCTAGAATCTGTTTAGGATCTGTTTTCTCTCCGTATGGTATGATAACTTTTTGGATGGCTTGAAAGGTTGCTGTTTATTTGGGGTTTTGTTACCTGCGTCTGACCTGAAATGTTCCGTTGCAAAGTTGCAGATGTTTGAATAAGAAAGCTCCTTCGAATTAGATTTGCATGCTCCTTTGTGAATAAGTTTTCCAGTTCTGCATGTTACTCTTTTCGGAATTTTTGTGCTTAAGTCCAAGGATTTCTATGTCGAAAATTATGAGAAATATTTGATGATCCTGTCGCTTGGATTTAGTTTGCCTTGCACTTAGTTTGGCACACAAGAATCTGGACAGACCCTTTTCTTTCCTTTACTTGTTGAAGTTCAGGCTTTGTTTGAACTGTTTGGTCCGTTTGTGGCTTGATAGGTATACCACCTATGCATTCACCCCAAGCTGTCTTCTTGTTGTCTAGTCGTATGGTTGGGTCTTTTGGGTAGAGGCTGTTGCATTTGGGCAGCCTTTCTTCTTTTTTTATTCGCTGGTGTTTTGATCAATCGAGATTGTGATTTGCTAGTCATTTTTAGAACACCATGTTATAGTTTCATTGTCCTGTGTTATGCTGAAATTTCTTGACTTGTTAGAAGTGTTCATGTTGGCTTGATATTTGACTGCAATGAACTATCCAAACTTCCTGCAAGTTTCACTTCTTCTGGGCTGCATTTTTTTCGGCTGCTGAATTTTTGCGTGTTGCTTGGCACGTTTGTTTTGTCCGTCATTTGGGCTGAGATGTCGTGAGAATGTTTGGGAATTTAATAGTAGAGGCCAACAGTTTGCTTGATTTGTAGTTACCGAAAGGAAAAATCTGCTGCAATAAGTCTGAAGTTTTTTTTAGTTTTGTCGCAGCAGAGGAACAAATAACCTCTTTTCGTATGTTCTCATGCTTTGGTTTTGGGTTGGAGTAGTTCAGGATCTTTTATGTCATTTAGTTGAGCTGTTTTTTCCTTTTTACCTCTCCTTAATTCCATGCTCCTATGGTGGGTAATTGAACGAATAAACTAGAATTCGTTTGAGTTGGAATGCATGAATGTAGCTAAGCTGGAAGAGCAGAGACGGTCTTAATTTGGTTTATTTTCTTTTTCTTTCGGCTCATGTTTGTCTTCCTGCGCATATATAGAAGCTGAGACATCACAGAAATAGACCCATGAATGATTGCTAACTTGCTCGCTTTTCATAGTTTTTCCCTCCTCTCTTTGTTTGCATGTCACGGCTATGTCTCATTTGAGCTGTGTGGGCTGCTAAATGGTTTGAGTTGCAGGAAGTTCTCTTTAGTTGCTACATTTGTTTCGGCAAAAGGCTTCGCCTGAATTCCGTTTGCATGAAGATTTTCAGCATTTCTGATTTTTGTCATTCATTTGCAATGCATGATTAAGAATTTGAGTTCGGGTTTTGGTTTGAGAAATCTGTGAACCTGCCAATGCAAAAAATAGCAGAATCTTAGCATGAGAAACAATGTAAAGGACTTGGCTGCATTTTTTTGTTTTCTTTTCGGTCAGTTCAAGTGATTTATGGGAACACCCTTTTGCACAATAAAAGTATTTGGATGACCGGAGAGATTTTTGTCTACTTTTTCAGTGTCTCCGGTTCAATGCATAACATAATTAGGAAAATACCCATGTTTTTGGTTGATAGGAATGTGGAATCGTTTGTTGCTGTCCTTTGACATCTTATTAAAATAAAGAAGTGGAACAATTCTGCCCATATAATCCTTGGGTCTTAATGAATGTTATTAAACTTCCATCCTCTAGTAGACTCTATTTCCGAACTACCCATATAATGTCTCTTTTTCTACTCTTTGTATAGCCACTATCTAGATGAGACTTAAAACAAATGATTCACTTTATTTTTTGGTGACTCCTTAACTAATTTTCCTTGTTTTAATTTTTCTATCATCTACTAATAACTTTACTATTTTATTGCAGATATATTGCTCATTTTAGAGGTTTGGAAGATTAGCAGTACGGCTTACGTGTCGACTCAAAAACTATGGTTATAGTGCTATCTTAAGTTTAGAAAATGTTTCGGTAGCACGGAAAATGTTTTGGGACTTGGAATTGTTTTTTAGTGTAGCCTTGACTTATATGGCAAATTTTGCTCTATTGAAACTTATCAAACTATTTGTAGTGTGATGTTGCACTTATTTATGACATTTGAATATTTAATATGTTATTATGGCATTTCCTATTGTAACGGGTGTCTACGTTTGTTATTTATTAAACATTGCTGATGTTTTCATTTTTTAGATATTATTGTAGTAGGAAAATCATCAAACTACACATTGCAAGGTGTTGTAAATGAGTAGCATTTCTCAAGCAGGCTGTCTTTATTGACAATTGTTGTTGTCACTGAATCAAAACTATTCATTGATAAGAAGTTGTTGTCACAGTTGATAAGGGGTTTATTGACAACAAAGTTGTCACTAATTAATAGATACACTGACTATGTTGCTTCATGCATCATTGACAAGAAAGCATGTCGTCACTAAATTTGTAACTTTTATTGACAACATATCTTGTCATAAAAAAGTTTTTATTCACTGACGACTTTAAAGTCGTCACTGTATTTGTAGCTTTTATTGACAACATATCTTGTCATAAAAAAGTTTTTATTCACTGACGACTTTAAAGTCGTCACTGTATACTTTTACCGACGGAGATTCAGTGACGACTCTGTGACAACCGAAATGTTGTCAATAAAAGTCATCAGTGACGACTTTTTGCTTTTTTGTGACGAAAAGTAGTTGTCATTGAAGACCAAAATTCTTGTAGTGCACTTAGAACCACATCATTTCGTACACACAAATACACTAGAACACACGCTGATATACTTTCACAAACATACACATATACTAACTATTTAAATTGTTTGGATGAACTCATTATTATTATTATTATTTTTTATCCAAGTAAGGACGAAAAACTGACTCTTCAGTTTGAATTTTATTCACACGAAGCATAGACAAGGCTTTTTTTTTTTTTCAACAAAGCATAGACAAGGTTATTGGCATGACGAAATACTGGCAGTGCTCCTTCCTGATAGCTGTTTACATAGTAAGCTTTAATCTATTTTTGCAAATCAGTACCAATAACCTATAGCCTATGTTATGTGCATAAATTAGCAACAAAAAAAAAAAAGTGCAATCTGTAATATATTGTAGTTACGGATGAGAGCTGGAGGAGTCAAATTAAGGTGAATTTGTTGTTACATACTGTTCTCCCACCAAACAACTTCTTCAGTTTGACTGCGGCTAACGTTGAGTATCCTGTTTTTCTTATTTTAATTTGTATGTAAGCCTATATATAGGCTCATAATGTAGTATGGTAAACATACTTTGAATACATAGAAATCTGGTTTCCCTGTAACCTCCTTGCACCCTTATTTCTGACAGGTGCCGAACCTGTGCAATAATAAATACCTACTCAAGAAAATTACAAATTTTGTATATAGCGGTGAGTAGGGTCGAATCCACAGGGAGCAGGTAGGAAATTATTTCTTTCCAAATCAGTAGAACAGAATTGGGGGATTTTCAATGGGAGACACACACAAATAAAATAAAATAAAACAAACAAAATTCAAAACTAACTCACAAAGCACAATTCACTGAAAATAGCAATTAACAAAAGTTCTACCCAAAGGATCAACTGCTCAGGCACGGTCCAATTAAATGCTCATCGATGCAAAGATATTTCACCCATTTATCACTAGGTTGGTTATAGCCATCAATAAGCTCTGACAACCAGCTCTTCCTTACTTTTTCGACAGTCAAGGTACGACCATTGACTGCTTCTCTAACCAGATAACAACCCTAGGTACGACCGTAGAAATTTAATTACCCAATTGCATTAAAGCTAGAAGAACCCAACCCTAACCAATAAACACGCTAAGAGGGTTTATTTAAATTAGATCTTGCGTTTCCCCATCATAAAGCCAATTATGGTGGTTACCACGGGGCGCTAACTAAATGAACAATTACGGATTCTATTTAATTAACGTGGCAGTAGGCTATTAAATTAAATCAAATACCCGGCCGTTGATATTCAATTAATCAAATACCCATGAACAATTAATTCAGGAAACGCACGAATAGCAATCAATTGGAGGAAATAATGAAGATTCGGTTAGATCTCACAGATATTATGGACCGCGCCTTCGCGTCAACCTTTGGGTAGAGGAGGAAATTAGCCGCTCCTCATCGTGTCAATCCCGCGTAAATTAATTGAATACATTCAATTGATTGCCGAAGAATTGGAAAAGCACAAGAGTAATCTCACGGAATTTTGAAGAGTCAAAGGCAAAACGTAAAAAGGGTCTCCGTTCTACGGAGCCCAGATGCAATCCGCGAGAATATTCAATGCCTGGCCGCCAGCCGCAGGCGAATAAAAGTAGAAGAGAAAGAACAGAAGCAAGCGTCTGACAAGGAGTCGAAAAAAGAAAATTAAAGCTAAGGCTAAAAAGTTCCTGCCCTCCAATCTCGCTTTGTCCTCTTTATATAGCCGCCGCAATTCAAGTCAAAAAACAGAGACGTCTGGAGCAATTTCAGCTAATAGAAGCTATTTCCTTTGAAGTTTTAATCCAATGCTTCGGGTTCACGTGGACCACGATCCGGCTTTCGGTTTCGTCCTCCTTCTAAGGCGTGGCCACGCTCTGAAATGAAAAGTCTTCTGAAAATTTTTCCCCGCGATATCTTTTTGATGCTAACCACCTACAATTCACACAAATGTCAAATATGAGTGAAATCCCCTTTCTTAGCACCATGAATAGCCAAAATTAGGACAAGATGACAGTGCAAAACGTGCCAAATAACGGCTCTATCAAATCCCCCCACACCTAGACAATGCTTGCCCTCAAGCATTTCGGAGCTCAGAAGTACAACCAAGAGAGCGGAGGTCATGCAGTAGTCTATACTAACACAAGCATCTAGGGTCCCTGACAATATTACCAAAGGTAGAACACACCGGACATGTTATAATTCGAAGGATATATATGAATACTAGGATCGCTCAATTCAACATCACGGAATGCCATTACCATAGGCTTGCACGTTTATCACATCTCCACCACTTAAAAGTGAACTAAACACATAAATCAAAGGGACTTTAATAGGGTTGTAATGGGGCTCAGGTGAAAGGCGGGTTAAGTAGGTATGGATAGGGGGTAAAGTGTCAAGAGAACGTCCAAAACTCACCAATAACCACAGTGCTCTACTGGAGGAGTTTCACTAACAAGGCAGTTTCCATTTGCTGTACTCCCTGTACAAGTGCCCCAAGATTTTTTTTTTTTTTTTTTGCCGCTCGCAAGGCGTGGGCACGCCTTGTAGCCCATAGTCCTCTGGTCACAAGGTCTCTTCATGAATTTTTTTTTTTTTTTTCAAGAGGCAGTCCTGTAAGGCGTGGGCACGCCTTGTAAGCCAAAGTCCTCTGGTCAGTGCCCTTTTTTCCAATTTCCCCTCCTTTATACAAGGATAGCATCATATAGCTCCTAATCTAACAGCACTTGCAACCCAAATTTTGTTTGCTTTGCACAAATGATGGAATTCAGGCATCCCTTGACAACACAGGGGTAAACAAGAAAGTTTAAAGAGGTCTTGAGTTAACAAACACGGATATCAACCAGAAACGAAGGATAAAAGTTCAAATTGGTTCACTATTGTGAAATAAGATGAGGGCTTGGTTTTAGATAGCTAAAGAGGGTTAAATCCTAAATGCCCTTATCATTTCAAATGCATCCAGTTCAACAAAATGTGGGTTTGACATGTATAAAATAGCAAGTTCTAGAATGTTCATACCATGTGCGATACCCACTTAATCAAACAAAATAGAGCAAACAAGAATAATATGTTCAAGTAAGGCCCAAAAGCTCCCCAAGAGTTACAAAAATGGGTGAATTCCAGCATACTCAACATTCAATGACATTGCCAAGGGAAACAAAATGCACAGCTAGCATATACGACCACATAACCACTCACTTTGATTGTGTTATTCATCACAGCACATGCCCAACACTAACAAGCATAGAAATAACCAAAAAGCCGACTAACTACAATGTTTTTCATTTTTTTTTCATTCATCCCATGTTATATTTCTTTTTTTTTTTGAGTAATCAAAGCAAAAAGAACTAATGAAAAACAGAACTAATGGAAGCCACTCCCCCCACACCTAAGACCTACATTGTCCTCAATGTAGAAGAGACAAAATAAAGTAATAGGAGGAAAGAAGAGAAACTTCCCTGGCTCCGGGGGGGAAAATGAGATACTAAGGCGGAGGGGGGGTGAGGCGGGGTGAATCCAATGTGAGTGAAGAAGGCCGCCTGATTCTCTGTTTGAATGCGGACGGCGGGCGGCGTGGTCAAGACTGGGAGAAAAATTATTGGAGCTTAGGCAGAAGGAGTTTGGAAGGATTGTCCAAGACTAGTCAAAGAAAAAGGGAAAGTGGAAGGAGTAGGGTCTTGGTCAAACTTTTTTTTTTCTTTTTTTTTTTTCCGCTATCGGAGGGGTTGGAAAGCGTGGGCACGCCTTGGAGGACATTCGCTTCTGCCCACCACATGCAAATAACGTCCAAACGATTTTTTTTTTTTTTTTTTTTCATTCGCAGGAGAGATAATCACCAAGAAGAAAGAAAGAAAATGAGCAACTAGAAATAAAACTAAAAACTAAAGAAAACTAAAAACACTAGCACCCCATTAGGCCCCCCCACACCTATAGGACACATTGTCGTCAATGTGACAAATAACCAACAAGAGTGGGTGAGAGGACAGCAACACTTCCCTGAAATCCGGTCAAAGAGGTGGATGAGGCGCAGCTGGAGGAGGAAAACCCGTATGATACAGAAATTGCGCCAAATTCTGTGCTATGCCAGCTACATTGGCATCAACGTTGACCATGCGAGCCTCCAAAGCCCGAACCTGGAAAATTAAGAAGAGAGGAAGAAATGAGGTGAAATCGCGTTTCTGACGCCTTTATTGGGACACAGAAAATGCGATATAAAACGCGCCTTAAACTCGCGTTTTATGAGTCGCGTTTCCTTCACAAATCTTGCAGGAATGAAAACGCGACTGAAAACGCGCCTTAAACTCGCGTTTTCTAAGTCGCGTTTCCTGCAGAAATCTTGCAGGAATGAAAACGCGACTGTGTAGGTAAACGTGACTCTGAGTCGCGTTTACGATGTCGCTCTTTTTTTTTTTTTTTTTGCAAGGCGTGAGCACGTCTTGTAACCCCTACTCTTCTGTCCAACACCACAAAAGCAACCAAAACATTAAGATAAAACTGAAAAATCATAAAGTAAGGAAAAATGATCACAACTAATATTGTAATCCTTGGGTTGCCTCCCAAGCAGCGCCTTTCTTTAACGTCTTTGGCTAGACACAGCACCACTCTTCAGTTTGGATGTAATTGAATTTTCCTTGTAATTGGTGGCCCTCCTCCAGGATCCACATGGCCATTGAGTGCAACTTTTTTCCTAAATTTTCTCTCCATTTTTACCTCATGAATTGCTTTCACCCTATAGGACTTGTTCGCAGCAACCTTGGATTTACCCCTATAAGCAAACTTAGAAAATTCTTGCACAGAGGGATTAGTGGTATACATAGCAAACACAGAATGAGAGTTAACAGGATGTTTCATTGTATCAAAAATATTAAAGTGGACTATTTCTCCATCAAATTCCATCGTGAGAGTACCCTTACTAACGTCAATTTTAGTCTGGGCAGTACTCAAAAATGGTCTTCCTAATATAATGGGTGATGGATTTGGGGCACTTCTATCATCCATGTAAAGCACATAAAAATCAGCAGGAAAAATTAATCCATCTACTTGCACTAAAACATCCTCAACTATCCCATCCGGATAAGCACATGTACGATCAGCCAATTGAATTATTATCCCCGTTTCTTTTAAAGGTCCTAAATTTAGGGAATCATAGATTGATTTAGGCATCACATTAATAGAAGCTCCTAAATCTATCATGGCATTTTTTATACTAGAATGACCAATCTTACAGGGGATAGCAAACATACCTGGATCTCCGCATTTGGGTGGGAGTTTCCTTTGAAGTACAGCTGATACATTCTCTCCCACCATCACTCTTTCATCACCCCTTAGCTTTCTTTTGTTAACGCACAAGTCTTTCAAGAACTTTGCGTACTTGGGTACCTGCTTGATCGCGTCCAATAGGGGGATGTTTACTTGAATTTTGCGGAACACATCCAGGATTTCTTTTTCCTTCTCTACCCTCTTTGTCTTTTCCAACCTGCAAGGAAAAGGAGGTAAGTTAGATTTAATAGTGGGCGGAGAAGTGAAGGTTACCTTAGGATCCTTGCGAATACACCCTTCCTCTTCAATTTCCTTCTCTATCTCCTCTTCACTTTTGCTTTTTGAACTTTCCACTTTAGGCCCTTCCAGTTCCTTGCCACTCCTCAGCGTCATGGCACTTACATTCCTGGGATTTACTTCAGGTTGTGAGGGTAACTTTCCATAAGCGTGGGACTCCAAGCGATTGATGGCAGTTGCCATTTGGCTTATTCGAGCCTCCATATCCTTCATGCCTGCTTTTGTGTCCTGCTGGAACTGAGTGGTGCTCATGGTTAAGACTCTAGTTTCTTGCTGGAGTTGAGCCATATTTGTGGTCAATGACCTGGTCTCTTGCTGGAGCTGAGTGGTGGTCGTGACGAGTTGAGTGGTAGTCGTGGCCAAACTCTTGACAATTTCTTCCAAAGAACTCCCTGAGCTTGAGGACGAGGGTTGAGACTTATGTTGCCAAGGTTGCTGAAAACCTGGAGGCCGATTAGAGAATGCATTTTGTGGCCTACTACAATAGCTGAAATTGGGGTGATCTCTCCAACCAGGGTTGTACGTGTTGGAGTATGGGTCGTACGGTCTTTGAGGCGCGGGCACGCCTCCAGCCATGTTCACTTGTTCAGCTCCATCCTCTTGCAACATAGGGCATGAGTCAGTGGGGTGGTCCATGCTTGTGCATATTCCACACACCTTCGCTCGCGGCGCGTCTCTCATAGCTAATTGCCTAACAACTGACGTCAATTCTGACATTTGCTGCTGTAAGGATGAAATCTCTACCTCGTTGACTCTACGGGGAGGGTTGCTCTCACGGAAGCCAAATTGCTGGGAGTTCTCTGCCATGGCTTCGATGAGCTCCCACGCTTCCCTTGGTGTCTTGTTTGCCAGTGCTCCCCCACTTGCAGCGTCGATGATACTTCTATCGGTTGATTGGAGCCCTTCGTAGAAGTATTGGATTAACAGTTGCTCACTAATTTGATGCTGCGGCATCTAGTGCACAACTTGTTAAACCTTTCCCAGTAGTCGTACAAGGACTCACCGGGGTATTGTTTAATGCCGCAGATCTCCTTCCTCAAACTCGCAGCCCGGGATGCAGGGAAGAATTTTTCCAAGAATTTCTTTTTCAGCTGCGCCCATGTGGTAATACTACCTGCTGGTAGGTAGTACAGCCAATCTTTAGCTGCATCTTTTAGAGAGAACGGGAAGGCTCTCAGTCTAATTTGCTCTTCAGTGACCCCAGGAGGTTTCATACTAGAGCAGACCACCTCGAACTCCTTTACGTGCTTGTGGGGTTCTTCGCCAGAAAGACCATGGAAAGAGGGTAAGAGTTGAATTAATCCCGACTTCAGTTCGAAAGCGGTATTCTCAGCCAAAGCGGGGAATGTGATGCATAAGGGCTGGTGAGTCAGCTCCGGGGCAGCCAGCTCCCTCAATGTTTGTTTGTTGGCCATGCTTACTTCGTCTTCCGCTGACTCGTTTGCAGCAAATAAGTGCCCTTCTTTTTGCCTCTTGGTCTCTTGCCTTCGCCTACGCGCTGCCTTCTCTACCTCAGGATCGTATACCAATTCACCTGTGCGAGAAGAACGGGGCAGAAACTAGCAAAAATACAAAGAAGAATAAAATAAAATAAAAACTGAATTTAAAAAGAAACAAATAATCCAAACGCCAACTCCCCGGCAACGGCGCCAAAAATTGACAGGTGCCGAACCTGTGCAATAATAAATACCTACTCAAGAAAATTACAAATTTTGTATATAGCGGTGAGTAGGGTCGAATCCACAGGGAGCAGGTAGGAAATTATTTCTTTCCAAATCAGTAGAACAGAATTGGGGGATTTCAATGGGAGACACACACAAATAAAATAAAATAAAACAAACAAAATTCAAAACTAACTCACAAAGCACAATTCACTGAAAATAGCAATTAACAAAAGTTCTACCCAAAGGATCAACTGCTCAGGCACGGTCCAATTAAATGCTCATCGATGCAAAGATATTTCACCCATTTATCACTAGGTTGGTTATAGCCATCAATAAGCTCTGACAACCAGCTCTTCCTTACTTTTTCGACAGTCAAGGTACGACCATTGACTGCTTCTCTAACCAGATAACAACCCTAGGTACGACCGTAGGAATTTAATTACCCAATTGCATTAAAGCTAGAAGAACCCAACCCTAACCAATAAACACGCTAAGAGGGTTTATTTAAATTAGATCTTGCGTTTCCCCATCATAAAGCCAATTATGGTGGTTACCACGGGGCGCTAACTAAATGAACAATTACGGATTCTATTTAATTAACGTGGCAGTAGGCTATTAAATTAAATCAAATACCCGGCCGTTGATATTCAATTAATCAAATACCCATGAACAATTAATTCAGGAAACGCACGAATAGCAATTAATTGGAGAAAATAATGAAGATTCGGTTAGATCTCACAGATATTATGGACCGCGCCTTCGCGTCAACCTTTGGGTAGATGAGGAAATTAGCCGCTCCTCATCGTGTCAATCCCGCGTAAATTAATTGAATACATTCAATTGATTGCCGAAGAATTGGAAAAGCACAAGAGTAATCTCACGGAATTTTGAAGAGTCAAAGGCAAAACGTAAAAAGGGTCTCCGTTCTACGGAGCCCAGATGCAATCATCGAGAATATTCAATACCTGGCCGCCAGCCGCAGGCGAATAAAAGTAGAAGAGAAAGAACAGAAGCAAGCGTCTGACAAGGAGTCGAAAAAAGAAAATTAAAGCTAAGGCTAAAAAGTTCCTGCCCTCCAATCTCGCTTTGTCCTCTTTATATAGCCGCCGCAATTCAAGTCAAAAAACAGAGACGTCTGGAGCAATTTCAGCTAATAGAAGCTATTTCCTTTGAAGTTTTAATCCAATGCTTCGGGTTCACGTGGACCACGATCCGGCTTTCGGTTTCGTCCTCCTTCTAAGGCGTGGCCACGCTCTGAAATGAAAAGTCTTCTGGAAATTTTTCCCCACGATATCTTTTTGATGCTAACCACCTACAATTCACACAAATGTCAAATATGAGTGAAATCCCCTTTCTTAGCACCATGAATAGCCAAAATTAGGACAAGATGACAGTGCAAAACGTGCCAAATAACGGCTCTATCAATTTCCTAAAACAAAACATACAAATCAAGCAAGCAAAACACAAGGCACTAGCAATGGGCAGTTTGGTGGAACATGTGATCCCTTGATTAGGTTTCAAGGAGTTTGGAGGATGATCATGGGAATCATGCTTTACACACACCAGAGTATATTCCCAAAGGATATTGGCAGTTAGATAAACTCGGAATATGGACACGATATTGGCAGTTGCCAATGATGAATCCCTTGAAAGGGCTAAATCATTAGTGAACATTCAGTTTGGCTGGTACCTAATTGGAGTTACAGTTTTTGGTGTGCGTCTTTATTTTTTTTTTCGAAACGATAATTTTGGTGTGTCTTTATTTGATATTTTGCAAAATGCTATCTGGGAAGACTCAGAAAAGGAACAAAGACGCTTCTCTTAGATGAGCCTACAATATTGTTGGCTGACTAAACCGGCAATATTTGGGATTATACAAAATGTTCTTCCGTTTAGATGAGCCAACTGTGATTTTGAATTTAAAAAAAGTCATCCGGATTTCAACAGGTTTTCTTTCTCCTTTTTTGTTCGCCTTTTCTTTTACTCAATAACTTCATTAAACTATTGTCTTGAGCGAAAACAATGACATTGTTGTTTCGAATTTTTGGTTGGAGTTGTGGATCGAAAGCAGTAATTTGGCTGATGATTTTATTGATTTAGTTCATAAATTGATAACATAGTTCGAGTTTTAGTTATAGAAAATTGCCCTTGAATGAGTTTTGGGACCAAAATGGTACATCTTGTATAAGTGAAGGCATGTGGAACCATTTCTTACCATTTTAAATTTGAAGAATCAAAACCAGACTCTTTTTTTTTTATGTAGTATGAAGCACTATTTCGGTGATTTTCCCTTCTGTTTTCATGGTGGAGGTGCATTGCACATAACTTGATCTGTAAGGTTTAACTTGAGTGTAATCAACAATCTATTGCTTTAGGCCTTGGTTTAATTAAACCCCTTGAGTTTTGTACATTTTTTAGGAGATCAATGGAAAGAGTTGCAGTAAATAAATCCATGTAAATATACTAAAACTCCTCTTATTCCTATCAAAATAAAAAGAAGTTGGACATTAAGTTTGTTATAATTTGTTAGCCAGATGATGAAGAATGGCATTATCACAAAAAAAAAAAAACTCAGAAATGTTTGTCAAATCAAAGGTTTAATTAGCACCACGTGCAATAATGAGATTTTTTTTCTTAACATAAATAATTAGATATTAAAAAATCACTGAGTGTGTTTGGATAGGGGATCATTTAGAAAAATTATTTAAAATAATACTGTAGTATTTTTTGTGATGTTATATATTTCAAATAAAAAAGTAATTGAAAATATAAAAAAAGTGGTTGAGAAATGTGTTTATGATATAACCAAAAACTTTTTTATAAATAAGTTTATACCGAAAAAAAAAAACTCAGATCTCTCTTGGATTGTGAGGTATGATATCATGCATTGCCAGTTTCTTGCCGTGTTATTCTCATTTGCCTACCTAAAATTGACGATATCAATGTACAAAGAATTAGATTGATCGCAGCAAAGCGAGGAACCGGTTATCACTCCACATGATATCTCTTTGCATTTATATCTATGTGTAATTGTTTATACACCAAAGATCAACTCTATAAATCCGATTTGCTCCTCTCTTTTTTTTAACGCATATGGTGAATATGTGGTGTAATTTTTCAAGAGATTTTATTCCAAAGATGATTTCTTTAGTGAAACTATTTTTTTTACTCCAATCAGGAAAAGGAATGAAAGAATTAATCATTGGAGAATGTATATCAAGCCAAAAAATGTAATGAATTGACAATAACCACATAAAAACTCATAATTACGTATGTATACGTCAAAGAAAACACAGAAGCATGTATAAATGGATAATCTCTTAAAAGCCACAAAGAAGTAGTTATAAATGAGTAAAAATATTCCACCAGAAATCAATACAACCATAAGTTTATGGCATCGTGGGTCACGATTTGGGTCCAAGAGTTGGTCCAAGTAATTTTTGGACTGAAATTCATTAGCCCAAAATGGTTAACCCAAATTACAAGATAGTCCATGAGCCCAAGTCTTTAAACCATTCTTTTTCCTTCGCTTTCTTCTAATGTGGGACGCAGCTACTACATTCTCCCCACCTTTAACATTTTGCATCCTCGCAAAACCCGTCAAAATTCAGACTGTCCAATTGGTCATATTTGGACTCTAGAGGTGGCTCGTATGGGTTCTAGAGGTGGTCTCCGTCCGACGTGGCATTTAGTCTCGTAGGTTCTAGAGACGGCCTCCATTAAACATGGCACTTAGCTCCGCACAACACTTATCTCCTTGCACTTCTTTGCGTAGTCAACATCATAACCCACTGGCCCAGACTCACTCCACGCAAAGACTACGCGAGATTCGCTCTGATACTAACTATTACGACCCGAGTTTAAGGGCTGGCCAAAATAATTTTTGGATCGAAATCTATTGGCCTAAAATGGTTAACCGAAATTACTATGTAGCCCAAATACCCTAGTCCTTAAACCATTATTAATCCTCTTTGTCTTATCGATGTGAGATACCTCATTCTCCCGACCTTTAGGACTTTTAGGACTTTTGTGTCCTCACAAAATCCGTCTAAATTCAAACTGTCGACTCGGTCATGCTCGGATTCTAGAGATCGATGTATTTGGATTTTAGAGGTCCACTTGGTCATATTTGGATTTTAGAGGTGGCCCCCACTCGACGTGGCACTCAGTCCCGCAGGTTCTTAAGGATGCAAATTCTAGAGGTGGTTCCCGTCCGACGTGACACTTAGTCCTGTGGGTTCTTTAGGACTTTTGCGTCCTCACAAAGCTCGTCAGAATCCAAACTGTTGGTCATGCTCGAATTCTAGATGTGGCGCCCATCAAACCTGGCACTTAACTCCACATAGAATCCAGCAGTTTCTTTAGGACTTTTTGCATCCTCGCAAAACCCATCAAAATCTAGATTGTCCATTTGGTCATGCTCGGATTCTAGAGATAGCCCCCGTCTAACATGGTATTTAGCCCCGCACAGCACTTAACTCCTTATATTTCCTTGTGTAGTCAAAATCATAATCCGCTGGCTCAGGCTCACCTTACGTAGAAATCACGCGAGGTTCACTCTACCAACTGTCACGACTCGAGTCCAAAAAATGACTCAAGAAACTTTTGGCCCACAATTCACTTATCCAAAATAAGTAATCCAAATTACAAGACATCCCATGAGCCTAAGTACTTAAACCATCTTTTTCCTTTGCTTCTTCCGATGTGGGACGCGGATACTACATCGTGAGACTGTTTTGTTCTTGAGTAACTTTCAAAATTACAGATGTCTTACCTAACTACTGTTTATTTGGTAAAATGTGAAAGGAACAAATTAATTTATTACTTAAGATTTCGATCCGTTGGCTATTGACTGTTGATATTTGAAATGTAGAGTGCAGATCACATTGTTCTTGGTCTGCCAAAATGGAGTATCTTACGCAAAAAAAAAAAAAAAAGAAAGTCCAAAACAGGGAATATAACTGGATTCATATCACAGAAAATGTCATACCCACCCAACCACATTTCTTTAGACATTCTTATGTTCACTCAGACAAGCTAGAAGTAGCAATTTATTACTTAAGATTTCGATCCGTTGGCTATTGACTGTTGATATTTGAAATGTAGAATGCAGATCACATTGTTCTTGGTCTGCCAAAATGGAGTATCTTACGCAAAAAAAAATAAAATAAAAAAAGGTCCAAAACAGGGAATATAACTGGATTCATATCACAGAAAATGTCATATCCACCCAACCACATTTCTTTAGACATTCTTATGTTCACTCAGACAAGCTAGAAGTAGCCCCACCAGGAGCTCTTAAAGGTTGTGGTACCTCCAAACAGTCCATACTGAGCAATACATGGAAACTGACAGAGCTTATTGCTTGATATTGTCCCATTCCATCCAAGGCCACATAAACCCAATGCTCCAATTTGCTAAAACACCAAAATTACACGTTACAGCCAAATTCTTGTTTAAGCTTAAATTATCTAAGCAACAGTATTAATTATATCTAAGCAACAGTATTAATATATCTAAGCAACACGCCTAAATTATATAGAATTTATTATATAAATACACACATCCACCTCCATTGCACCTGCTATATTTGAACACTTTTTTTGAAATTAATTTCACTTTGATCAAAAAATTAATATATAAAATTCTTTTAATGAGTGCCCTCCAATACCTGTTAATCAAATCCTTGACTATTTGGCAGTCAACATCAGCAGGTTTCCATCTGCAATTGTTGTTACTTGTGGATATTAGGTATATCTAGTCACATTGATGAGTGTTTTGTGGTCAGCTAAGAAAGTACAAAGACATAATTTGTTGTTTAATGTAAAACCTACCCCTGTTTTGGATGTTTGGTTCTTTAATTTGCTGTTGAATGAGAATTGGCAAGAGAAACAGGAAAAAATTTTAAAAATTAAAATAAATAAATAATTTTTTTTCGTTGTGAGCTCTGTTAGATGAGAAAAAAGGGGATCGATGCAATCACAAACCTTCAATTTGTGGCAGCTTTTAAGAAAATATTTCCCAAAACAAATACTTGTAAAAACCAGTTATGTAATTATAAAGCATAAGATGATTCTTGTTAAAATGACTCTCATGGTCTTCCTGTTTCTTCATAAAATAAAATAAAAAATTGTCAATCGTTAATTAGATTTCATTGTATTTTAGAAGTTATTTGTGATGATAGTCTGCAGACCAATTATGATAGGGTGAATTCCAACTGCAAAGAAAGCAATATTGTAACACGCTTTCAAGCCATTTCTCTTATTCCAATACTAAAATTCTGAGGTATGCTCAATTTTTGTCCTTACGTTTCAAGGAACCCTACATAGCAGCCATGTGTAAATAATTTGGTCTTTCTTTATTATATAACAGATGTATATTTTTTCACCTACCATCTGTAAATACGCCTAATTTGCTTTTAAATGCTTAATTGGATAAGAGGTTATTTTAGTCTATAAAATCCATTCATCTGTATTGCAGTCAGGAAAGGCATTTGGAGCTCTACAGCTTCTTATTTGATAAGACATTCAAGTCCCAAAGGGGATTGAATGTGATTTGATGAATTCACAAGATTCGCTTGGTTTATCATCCATTGTCTTTTTCTCAAACCAACCGACAATGCTTTTGTATTCATGTTTCTTCGCACATTTAACAAAGTTCCTGGGACTGCTTTCTGGGGCCAAAGAGTCTAATCCTTTTCGACAACTTGGCCATCAAATTTTGGCTTTTATCGTACGAAAGAGAAAGCAAATAAAAAGAGCACTGCAAGCAAAACAAGTCATTCATTTGTATTTATCGGGCGGTAGGTTCTATGTTTGAGGAATGCGAAATCATTCCTTTCATTTTGTAAGGGTTTGTAAATGGACGTGAATGTGTACATTCATTTAGTAAATTTTTTTTTTTAAATTAGGTGCACTAACAAGTGTCCAAATACTAATTTTAGAAAATCTCAAATTTTTGTAATTTTTTTGGGCAAATTCCTTAGCCTTTTTTTACATAACCCCCTATGATTTTAAAAGCTATACATAACCCCCTTATAGTTTGGATTAAAGTATCAAAGTGACAGAAATGATCATTCGTAATGGAGCCACCTAAAATGTCAAAAATACCGTTATGTAAAGTTGAAAATTATTTATTAACCAAGGGGAGTTATGTGTATATTTTGAAAATTATACGGGGTTATATGGTAAAATATAAAAATCATACGAGGTTAATGTGTCATGTATTTATAAGGGTAATTTCGACATTTTTAGAAGTTCCGTTACGAGTGACTATTTCCGTCACTTTGATATTTTAATCCAAACCATGAGGGGGTTATATATAGCTTTTGAAACCATAGGAGGGTTATGTAAAAAAATGCTAAATCACAGGGGGTAAAATGTACTTTGCCCTTTTTTTTTTGAGTATGCATTGAATGTGTTTTAATGAGTTAAAATTTCTAACACTAACTAATATTCGTAGGAGCAAAGAGTTTATTTATTTACTTTTGATGTATATCTCCTAATCTCCTAATGTCCGATGACCATATTAGGCCTTGACTAATTTAGAATTAAGCATTGTGGATCCCTTTTGAAGGGTGACTCTAAGGTTTTTTTCTCTATCCACAAAACTCAAAATCCATAACCATACTTTGGAGGTATTGAGCTCTTTGTCACTTGATCCAACAATCGTTCAAGAAGCAAAGACTTATTGTCAAGGTTCAAAGTGGTAATGTGTAATTACTCCTAAAGCACAAGGAAGCAAGCTTGATTCAATCATATTATTGCACTCCAAACCACAAACTATTACCATACCCACTTACCACATTGGTGAAACAATTCTTATATTTAATTGTTATATTTACTCGTAGCAAGCAAGCTACAAGCACTCCTCACTCCAGCAACAAGCACCATTATTCGAGCTCTCAAAGATTGTGAATTTCTAGAGAATCCATAACCTGGTCTCGTGGTTAGAGCAAATGGAAACTCACAAAGCTCATTGCTTGATATTTCCATATCCCATGCAAGGACATATAAACCCTATGCTCCAGTTTGCTAAGCGTTTGCAACATCAAGGCACCAAAATTACACTTGCTACAACTAAATTCGTGTTCAAAACCTTGCACGAAGTCTCCGGTTCTATCAGAATGGAGACCATCTCTGATGGATTTGATGAAGGAGAAAATGGAGTTGCCGTTGATACATATTACGCTACGTTTCAAAAGGTTGGCTCAGAAACTATAACTGAGCTAATCTTGAAGCTTAAAGATTCGGGTTGTCCTGTTGACTGTATTGTTTATGATGCAGTCCTTCCTTGGGCTCTGCGTGTGGCCAAGAGTCTTGGCTTACGTGCGGCTGTGTTCTTCACTCAATCTTGTGCTGTCAACAAGATCTACTACCATGTTTACACAGGCCTTTTGAAACTTCCTCTGGAGGAGTCTAAAGTGGAAATTCCTGGCTTACCACCACTTTCAGCTTCAGATCTGCCTTCTTTTATTTCTAGTTACGGTTCATATCCGCCAATTTTTCAGCTGGTTACACATGATCAAATGAAGAACATTCATGAAGCTGACTCGATCATCTACAACACATTTTACAAGTTGGAGGAAGAGGTAAAGGCACGCCTGGATTTATCTCTATATTACCTGTACATTACAGCTACCTAATTCCTTAATGACCCTGAAGAAGCTAGGCTTCCAAATTTCCAATGTGAATGTGCCTATCTATGTTGTCATTGGATAGTCCTTGCCACCAGATTTATCCTCCCTGCCATCTTACTTCTGAGAGTATCACACGATTAGATGGAGACAATAATAGTACATTAACCACATGGCATGAGTGGCATCCACTGCTCCAAAAAAAAAAAAAAGTAGTATCACAATATCTTACCTACCTCATATTTCTTTTGCTTTGTTTTTTCAGTTATAGAGGAAAGAATATAAAAAAAAAAAACTAAATTTTTGATCAATTTGTTTCATATATTGCTTAGGTGATTGATTGGACATCCAGGATCCTACCAATAATGACAATTGGACCAACTATTCCATCTATGTACCTTGACAAGCGCCTTCAAGATGACAAGCAGTATGGTCTCAGTCTTTTTAACCCAATGACTAATGCTTGCATGCCATGGCTAAATGAAAGATCAACCAGTTCAGTTGTTTATATATCATTTGGAAGTATAGCAGAAGTTGATGCTGAGCAGATGGAAGAAGTAGCATGGGGCTTGAGAACTAGCAACTACTATTTTCTATGGGTGGTTAGAGAATCAGAATCAAATAAGCTGCCAAAAGATCTTGTTAAAGAAACATCTGATAGAGGATTAGTCATTTCATGGTGTCCTCAGCTTGAAGTTTTAGCACACAAATCTATAGGGTGCTTTATCACTCATTGTGGATGGAATTCAACATTGGAGGCCTTAAGTTTGGGAGTCCCAATGGTAGTCATGCCACGATGGACAGATCAAAGCACAAATGCCAAGTTTGTAACGGATATCTGGAAAACGGGAATCAAAGCTCAGTCAGATGAAAATGGAATTGTTAGAAGAGATGTCATTCGTCAATGCATAAGCGTAGTGATGGAGGGGGAGAAAGGACAAGAGATTAGGAAAAATGCAGATAAATGGAAGGATCTGGCGAGACATGCCTTTGATGAGGGAGGAAGTTCAGATAAAAACATTAAAGACTTTGTTTCCAAATTGATTCAGTCTTGAAGCGATAATAAAGTAGATCTATCTTATCCAAATTGATTCAGACTTGAAGAGATAATAAAGTAGATTTGTCTTCTTCAAAGATAATCGACGGCAACCAGGTAACTGTCACACAATTTTACGAAGAGTAACTACACATTTGTTAGGAGATTTCCGTCAGCAACTGCAGTAGAAATGTGGTATTCCTGGTGCCATTGATATCTAGAAAGTAGACTGTAGCAAAGAGGATATAGCACATATTGTCCCAAGTAGTGCACGCAAGTTCAATCCAATGTGAACACAAGAGTTTGCAATCATCTAAGGTAGAACCACTGAATTCTATAAAATTTATTTTGATGTGTAGGGTACCGTATAACCTATCTCAATTTGTATGCCTGGTAGATGAAATGTGAGCCTATTTCAAAATTCAAAAAAATTGATAGCTTTCAAGATATAGAGAAAATGAAAACAAAATGTTTGGAATATTCATTGTTTTAATTATTTGACGTGTTGATTTTCTATTTTGTTGATAATTTTTTAGAGTTGCAGGATTAAGTACTCTTATTGATTTGAAAAAATGTTGTATTACTTGATTTGTTAATCTAATTCTTTCTTTCCCTATAAGTAGAAGAAGGTTCGGTTATCCTGCATATCTGATTCGATCCTATAAATTAACTGGTCATTGATTAACCGGTTGAACTGAATCAAGGTATCGAATACAATTTTACAGAACCAATACATTCGATTAGGATTAACGAAATTTTAAATGGATTGATAATCCGGTTCATGAATATTCCTATCTGTAAGTTTTCATCAATTGCTCTCACCGGGAGACTTGAGTACGGACTGTTTGGAGGCACCACAGCCTTTCAGTGCTCGCGGATGGGGTAGTTTGAGCTTGTGTGAGTGGACATAAGAACGTGTAAAGAATTGTGGTTGGGTGGATATGGCATGTTCTGTGATATGAATCAAGTTATATTTCGGTGTTCTGGACTTCTTTATTTTTTCCCTAGGATAGGCTGGTCCAAGAACAAAAAGGTGATTAAAAAATGTGATATATGTGATATAAAAATATGTTTGGATAGTAGATTATTTGAGATATTTTTTAAAAAAATACTGTAACACTTTTTTGATATGATGTGAGATAAAAAAATGATTAAAAAATATATTAATAATGTAAACAAATAAATTTTGATAATTAATCTGATTTGCATTCTGCTTTTCAAGATATCAATAGGCAATAGGCAATATGCCATGCATCTACATCATAAATAATAAATTTGTTAAAAGGAGAACATTTTTACTCAAAAGTCCGTATCCATGGGTTACCAACCTAGACTATACTAGGGGTGGATATGAGTCGAATACCTGTCATATGCACCATTTTGTTGACCCAGTCTGCACCTTACGGGCCAATTATTTTTTTATCTTTATTCGCCCCACATATCAATAGGTACCCACTGAGATAGGATTGGGTAACGGATACCCGCCCTGCCTTGCTTAACACTTAATTTTTTTAAAAAAAAATAATTTATACTAATTTAATTTTATATTTTACATATTCATCTAAGATTTAATAAAGATTTTTTTTTCAAAAAAAGTCTCCTACCAAGAAATAAACATGCGAAGAGGATACAAGAAAAAGGAAAAATTAAAACAATTTAAAATCAATAAAAATTTGAAATAACTAGCACATTTTTTAAATATATATTTTACATTAATTAAATTCTTTTCCAAAAAAGCATAAGATCATGACCTCTACAAATGAATTTTTTAAACAAACTATAACCTCTCATATTTGTAATTCAATTTGTTCAATGAAATTGCTTATTTAGCTCTAAAAATATTATTTTATAGTAGTGTATAAAAATAAAAAAATAAAAAATATATATATGCGAGGTGGGTTAGGTACTCGCGAATTTTTAATTATATGAATTTAATTTGTCTCGCATCTAAACAGATACCCGAACCTCTTTTGATCCAATCAAGTAATACAAATTGGGTATCCTAACTATCGGATCGAATCGGATAGTATATGATGAATTTTCGAGTTATCGGGTATTTTTGCCCACCCTTAGATTACAGGAGAAATTAATGCAGCAATAGATGATACCGTCCTTTGACGAAGGGATAGAGAGAAAGATGGGACAGTTTTGTCCACCGAAAGCCACCATAGGGCCTGTTTGGAACTTGAGTTTTTTGGAAGTTTGTCTAAAACTTTACTGTAGTGCACTGTAGAAGTTTTTAAAAAAATTTTGTAAAAATTTTTGTAAGGTGAAAAATTTTGTAGAAGTTTTTGTAAGGTGAAAAACTTTTTTTTCTTTTTTTTTCCTTTTCTTTTTTTTTTCTCTTTCCCTTTCTTTTTCTTTTTCTTTTTCTTTCTTTCCTTTTTTCTTTTCTTTCCTCTCTTTTTCTTCTTCTTCTTCTTCTTCTTCTTCCTCGTTACCTCCGCTACCCCCAGCTGCAACTCCACCTCCCGCCGCCCCTTCTGCCCGCCACCCCTCTGCCCCGCACTGTCCCCCTCCTGCCCTTCCCCCCTCCTCCCCGCCGCTCTCTCTCCCCCCTCCCTTCCCCCAGCCCCATTCTGCCCCTTCCCCTTCCCCGCCTTCCCTCTCTCCCCCGCCGTCCCTCTCCCTGCCGCCTTCCCCCTCCCCCCGCCGCCTCTCTCTCCCCTGCCTTCCCCCTCTTCCTGCCATCCCCCTCTGCCCCTTCCCCCTCCCCCTCCCCTCGCCGCCCCTCTCTGCGTCACCCCCCTCTGGGGCCGGACGTAGAGAGAAAAAAAAAAGACAAGAAAGGATGATGGCAGGGGAGGAAGAGGGGGAGACGGAAAAAAAGGGGAAAAAAAAAAGACCAGCACCGGAAATTGGTGATGGAGCCGGCAATGGAGGTGGTGGCGGGGGAGGAAGAAGAAGAAAATGGGAAGGAATTTTTTTTTTTGTGTTTTGGATATTTTAAGTGTGTAGGTTAAAAATTTTGATAAGTTTTTTGGGGTTCCTGTAGCAAAAGTTGTTAAAAAACTAGTTTTATACAAACTTGGTAAAAAACCAAGCTTCCAAACAGGGCCATAGATTGTTTTCCTTCCGTGGAATCCAATTCAAGTTTAAAAGGGGGATTCTTCTTTTCGGTCCCAAAAATTTACACTAAAATCAATTTGAAATAGGTTACTTCACAGCCAAACATGTCAGTTTTAAATATTAAAAATAAAATAATTAGTAGAATTTGTGAGAAATGAAAAGAAGTTTTAAAAAAAAGACAAAAAAAAAAAAGAGTGGCAAAGTAAATGATATGAACTATTCAGATTAGCCTAGTGGTTAGAAGAGGATTGCTAAAGTCTTTTCCGCCGTCAAATTCAAAATTCGAATGTTGTACCTGATAGTTGAAAATGGAAAGAGTGTCGCTAGGGGTGGAAGAGTGTAAAAAAAAAGTTAATTTAATAAAATGAAATTAGTGGCAACAAATGTCGGAACTGGAAAAGGTAATGGGAGTTAAGGTTAGGTAGATAAATTTTAACTTTTGACACAAAAAATATATAATGATCCGCCTAACTCAAATTATTAGTAGATGACTAAAAAATTATAGGTTGAAATTTGGGTATTGGTTACCCTAAACAACTACATATCCTACACATATGCAGGCAGATTTGGATAACGGCAGTTTTTTAAAACCAAAAACCATGCCCTAACTTAATTGTTTAAACAAGTTCAGGTAATCTAATTATTTAAAAAACTATAGATTGGTTGCCTTATTTTTCGATTTGGATCAATTCAGTTTTCTCAATTATCCGACTTTTTGATTCCTTTTGAACACCCCTACTTACAGAACTCATTGATTGATATTGTTCCATTCCATCCAAGTCCACATAAATCCAATGCTCCATTTTGCTAAGCTTTCGCAACATGAAAACACCAAAATTACACTCGTTACAACCAAATTCTCGTTTAAAACTGAGCAAGAATTCTAGGTTCTATGTCAGTGCAGACCATATCTCATGGATTTGCTGACGGAGCAAATGGAGCTGCAGCAAAAATATACTTGGTTGTGGCAAGAATAAATTTTCACGAATTCACCTTCCCCTTCAACTACGGTACTAGATCTAAGAAACTTAACTTCCTTTTTTGAGTTTGTTAAATTTTGTGTATTACTCAATTAATAGTTATTGAATTTTAAGAAAATAAAAAAGAATTAAAACATGATATTTATATAGAAGAAATAGCAATATAATAAAAAGTGGGACAGAGAGTGGCACAGAATGTGGGACAGAAGATCCGTTGCTCCAAATTCGAGGCCACATTAGATATATCTATATATATATATATATATTTCAGTGGACGATTAGAGCCAATTCTTAAACATGTATTCTTGATTATAAATTTTTCTAGAGCATTGGTTAATGCATTTAAAATTATACAGAACTTATTATATAAATACACACAACCGCATCCATTGCACCCGTTACATTTGAATATTTTTCTCAAATTAATTTAATTTTACCAAAAAATTAATATATAAAATTCTCTTAATGAGTGCCGTCCTGACACCGTTAATCAAACCCTTAATCATTTTGCTGATTGCAAAGGCACGAAGTAGTATTAAGCTCAACTTGCGCATGCAATGACGTTTGCAGTCAACATCAGCAACAATCATTACCTGTGGATATGTAGTATATATGGTCACAATCACATTGATGTAAGTGTTAGTGGTCAGCTAAAAAAGTACGAAGATATGATTGCCAATATTAAAAAATTTGTTGGTCAAAAAATGGAGAATTCAAATAGAGCCGATAATGTATTTTGACATATTATTGACAGGTTGTCAGCCTGTGCAATAATAAAAACCTGCTCAAATAAAATATAAATTCTGTATATAGCGGTAAGCAGAGTCGAATTCACAGGGACTGGCGATAATTTAATTTCTTCTCAAGTTCCAGATATGGGGGGTTTTTGAAAATGAGAGTAACTAAATTACTTGGAATTAAAATAAAATAACTACAACTCAAATAACTAATTATCACAATAAAAATAATAATGGACGAACTCTAACCAAGAGACAACTTCGAAGATGGTTCACTTAATTCGATCACAGATGCAAGGATTATTCCAGTTACTATCTGATAAATTAGTTATAGTTGTCATACACGCGATAAACAATCAACTCTTCCTTAATTTGTCGATAGCCAAGGTACGACCATTGACTATTTCTCTAATCAGGAAACAACCTTAGGTACGACCATAGAAGTTCAATTCCCTAATTGCATGAATAATTAGAAGAGCCTAATTCTAACCAATCAACACGCTACGAGGGTCTCTTTAAGTTAGCCTGTTTATCTTCCTGACACAAACCCAATCATGTCAGTTGCCACCAATTTAGAATAATTAAACAATTACGGATTTAACTACCCTAATTGGCTGCAGGTTATTGAATTAATCTAGAATCCGAGCCCTGGATAATCGAATAATAAAACAACCATATGATCATAAAGCAGAAGATAGACGGATACCAGTGAATAATGGAAATAAATAAAAACTAATTCAATCTCACAAATTTAGTAGAACCAAATTCTCCGTTGTTCCTCGACTAGACGAAGGGATTTAATTCATCTTCATCGAGGAAATCCCATGCAAAAGTACAAAAGTAATTATTGCAAACAAGCTATGTCTTCGTCCTCCCGAAGAAACGGAAAAAGGGCAAATAAATAAGCGAAAGAATTCGACGAAACCAAAAGAACGAAGTTCCCTCTTCTAAAACAATTGCCTCACTTTTCTCGGTGGTCCCACAGATGAGTAACAAGGCTGCCGAATTACTCCTTGTTTTAAGCCTATGTACGTTTCTTTCTTCTTAAAAGCCCAACATGACTAATGCTTCGTACTCCGTGGTCCCCGCCGAATTGAGTGAAAGGTTACCAGAAGTCAAACTCTGCCTAATTCCCTTATTGTTTCCTATTGACCTTCGTACTCCAATCTCCTAATCAGCAAAGGACATGCAATCCCTTTGTAGCACCATGTGAGTCCAGTTGTGGCTTATTTGAAGTCTCAATTATCTCCAAAAAGTTCCTCCTTTTTTGCAGTTTTCTGTTTCATTTCCTGAAATTGGGTCCAATACCAAATATAAGTAAATATTAATAATTAAAACAATATTTGACAAGGATAAAAGGAAAAATTAACAATAAAATTACTAACAATTAACACCCTATCAATTATTATATATATTTTTTTACATAAAAGAAAGTATTTTCGCATATAGTCTAATGGAAAACCTGCCTGTGGTTTGGATGTTTGGTTCTTTAATTTGTTGTTGAATGAGAATTGGCAAGAGAAATAGAAAAAATAAAAAAATAAAAAAAGATTTTTTTCCCCTTATGAGGTCTTGTTAGATGAGAAAAAAGGGAACCAATTAAAGTGCACAACTTACAATCACGAATCTTGAATTTGTGGCAGCTTTTGAGAAAAGTTTTCCTAAAATAAATACTTGTAAAAAACCAGTCGTGTAATTGTAAAAAAAAAAAAAATTATTCTTACTAAAACGAGTCTCATGGAGTTCCTTTTTCTTCACAAAATAAAAAAAAATTGTCAAGCTTTTGAACACCTAGTGAATTGATTTCCTTAGTGTAAATCATCTTTAATTAGATTTCATTGTATTCTAGAAGTTATTTGTGATAATAATTTTGCACACCAATTATGAAAGGGGGAATTTAAACCACAAAGAAAGCTATTGTAACACGCTCTCAAGCCAATTCTCTTACGCCAACGTTACAATTATAAGGTATGTTCAAAGTTTTTGTCCTTACATTACAAAGGACCCTACATAGCAGCCGTGTGTGAAGCAAAGTAGAAAGAGCATTTCAAGTGAAATAAGTAACATGCTTTTGTATCTATCAGGCAGTAGGGTCGATGTTTGAGGAATGCTAAATCATTCCTTTTTCATTATATAATAGTTTGTAAATGGATGTGAGTGTGTACATTCATCTAGGACCTTTTTGTTTAAATTAGGTGCAGTAATATTTTTTTTCTACCAAAAACGGCAAGAACACACACACAGTTAGATTAACATTCAGGAGACACCAAAGAACGGTCCAAAGAACAATCTAAGGGGGACCCACAAAGTAACCCTGTTCAGCCAATTGTTAACTGAACGGGGCACTTGTGGACCTTAAATTCAGACTAACTACCCCACGATCTTTCGATGTGGGACGGGAAGCCCTTATCCCCTCCCCCGAGCACACCCTCGCCACAATTAGGTGCATTAATAAGTATCCAATTATATTGTTAGAAAAATTTCATTTGACTATGCATCTAACCTGTTTTAATGAGTTAAAATTTTTAACACTGACTAGCACTCGTAGAAACACTGACTAATCCAAAATTGAGCACTGTCAAACTCCTTTTGAAAACTGATTCGAAAGTTATTTTCTCCATTCACAGGACTCAAAATCCGAAATCTTATTTTATCAAACTCCTTATTACTTGACCAAACAATCGTTGGTGGAGCAAAGCGTTTTTTGTTAAGGTTCAAAGTGGTAATGTGTAATTATTCCTAAGCACAGGGGAGCAAGTGTGATTAAATTTGCACTCTAGCCACAAACTATTCCTATATCCGCTTGACCGTTTGTGAAACAATTCTCATAATTACTCATAGAAAGCTACACGTACTCGTCACTCCAGCAACAAGCACCATTATTTGAGCTCTCAAAGATTGCGAATTTTCAGGGAATCCATACCCTGGCCTCGTGGTTAGAGCAAATGGAAACTCACAAAGCTCATTGCTTGATATTTCCATGTGCCGCGCAAGGACATATAAACCCTATGCTCCAGTTTGCTAAGCGTTTGCAACATCAAGGCACCAAAATCACCCTTGCTACAACTAAATTCTTCTTCAAAACCTTGCAAGAAGTCTCGGGGTCAATCGCAGTGGAGACCATCTCTGATGGATATGATGAAGGAGCAAATGAAGTGCCCCTTGATACATATAATGCTGTGTTTCAAAAGGTTGGCTCAGAAAATCTTACTGAGCTAATCTTGAAGCTTAAAGATCTGGGTTGTCCTGTTGATTGTATTGTTTATGATGCACTCATTTCTTGGGCTTTGGATGTGGCCAAAAGTCTCGGCTTACGTGCTGCTGCGTTCTTCACTCAATCTTGTGCTGTCTACAAGATCTACTACCATGTCTACGCAGGCCTTTTGAAACTTCCTCTGGAGGAGTCTAAAGTGGAAATTCCCGGCTTACCACCACTTTTGGCTTCAGATCTGCCTTCTTTTTTTTCTAATTACGGTTCATATCCGCCAATTTTTCAGATGGTTGCATATGACCAAATGAAGAACATTCATGAAGCTGACTGGATCTTCTGCAACACATTTTACAAGTTGGAGGAGGAGGTAAAAGAACACTGGATCTATCTCTATATTACCTGTATATTACTGTTTCCAATATATTTCGATGTGCCTACGTTCTGATTGGATGGTCCTTGTAACCACATTTTGACTCCCTTAACATTAGGCCATATTACTTCTATGAGTATCATGCGATTACACGGAAACCACACTAGTACACTAATCACATGACTAGAGTGACATCCACTACTGAAAACAAAATATAGTAGTATTACAATTTTTCTCCCTACCTCATATTTCTTTTCCTTTTTTTTTCATTTAGTGAGGAATGCGTATAGACTAAAAACTAGATGTTTGGTCAATTTGTTTCATATATTGCGTAGGTGATTGACTGCACATCCAAGATCCTACCAATAAAGACGATTGGACCAACTATTCCATCTATGTACCTTGACAAGCGCCTTCAAGATGACAAGCAGTATGGTCTCAGTCGTTTTATGCCAATGACTAATGATTGCATGCCATGGCTAAACGAAAGATCAACCAGTTCAGTTGTTTATGTATCATTTGGAAGTTTGGCAGAACTTGACGCTGAGCAGATGGAAGAAGTAGCCCAGGGCTTGAGAACTAGCAATTACTATTTTCTATGGGTGGTTAGAGAATCAGAATCAAATAAGCTGCCAAAAGATTTTGTTAAAGAAACATCTGATAGAGGATTATTCATTTCATGGTGCCCTCAGCTTGAAGTTTTAGCCCACAAATCTATAGGGTGCTTTATCACTCATTGTGGATGGAATTCAACATTGGAGGCCTTAAGTTTGGGGGTCCCAATGATAGGCATGCCACAATGGATCGATCAAAGTACAAACGCCAAGTTTGTAGTGGACATCTGGAAAACGGGAATCAAAGCTCAGCCAGATGAAACTGGAATTGTTAGAAGAGATGTCATTCATGAATGCATAAGCGTAGTGATGGAGGGGGAGAAAGGACAAGAGATTAGGAAAAACGCAGATAACTGGAAGGATTTGGCAAGGAAGGCTTTTGATGACGGGGGAAGTTCAGATAAAAACATTAAAGACTTTGTATCCAAATTGATTCAGTCTTGAAGAGATAATAAAGTTGATCTGTCTTATCCAAATTGATTCAGACTTGAAGAGATAATAAAGTAGATTTGTCTTCTTCAATGATAATCAAAGGCAACCAGGTGACTGTCACATGAATTTTTGACGAAAAGTAACCACACATTTGTCTGGATCCACTAGCAACTGCAGTAGAAACGTGGTTTTCCTGGTGCCATTAATATCTAGAAAGTAGACTATAGCATAGAGGATATAGCACACACTGTCCCATGTAGCGCACGCAAGTTCAATTCAATGTGAATACTAGAGTTTGCAATCCTCTAAGGTAGAACCACTGAATTCTATAAAATTTATTTTGACGTGTAGGGTACCGTATAACCTATCTCAATTTGTATGCCCTGGTAGATGAAATATGAGGCTTCAAGTTCTAATAGACTTTGAAATTAGTTATGCAGAACAAAAGATCATGAGGTCTTCTGCTATTATTAAAGAAACAGTTTTCAAGCATGAACCATCATGACAATGTGGATGAGTATTCTCACCATTCATCGCTCTCCAACATGGTTAGTAATATCGGTCGATTTCGATATGACTCAATCGAGTTGTAATAAGAACGAAGGAACTAGTATGATATTGATTCCTGAATCATGGATAATACTATATCCGCGGCAACTCGCTCTGACTCGGTCAATATTAGTCAATTTAAATCCGTGATGTATTGTGTCGGCCGATATATTCGAGTCAATTCGGATTCAATTCTAATTTTTTTTTCAAATTGTATTTTTTTTATATATTTTCTAATTTTAGTAATTTTTTTAGATTTTTTTGAAAATTTTTATGTGTTATAATATGTGTATCACCCGATATACAATCGATATACTGCTATAAATGTGGAACAACTATGACTGCAGCGCAACCGCGACCCACGACGGGAACCACGCTCTCCAATGACAAAAACAAATAATTCTTAAAGAACAAAAGTTCCTTCTCTACATCTATAGTAGAGGTGGCAAAATGGGCGGGATGGGCGGGATTTGATTGAGTTTGAGATGGAACCGAGTCATATGGGTTTGGGCCCAACCTTACCCATATGTGTTTTGGGACTAACTTGGGCGGGATCACTTTGGGATGTGTTTAGATTGATCCCGCCCAATACCAAATCTATTTTCTACATATTTTTTTTTCTTTAATTCATTTTTTATTTTTTATATAACTTTAATATTTTTGTTTTATTAAATTTCTTTTAGTTTTATTAAATAAACATACAAGTGTTTTATACTCAGGATTCCCACCAAAAATTGGATTAACAAATAAAGGAAAAGATAGATATACAGCCATATTCTAACATATATCAAGATGACCAAGGCACTTAGGGTGTTGAATATTTATCCTCATCATTGTCCAAGGATGATAGGTCTAAACTAACTGAAATGCTGGAAATTCGTGGATAATGACTAGGAAGACTGCTATATTATATTTGCTCGTATGACTATAAAAATTGTTAAAGATAATTTTTTAATCTAAGACTCCGTTTGGATTGGCTATTTTTTCAAAAAACAAGTTTTTCAAATATAATGTTACAGTAATATACAATAACTCAAAAAACATCTCATCCATATTAGTATATCAAATATTTCAAAAAAATTTTATAGTAAAAATTTTTCATATACACTGATACAATAAAATATTTCAAAAACACCCCAAAAAACAGCTACTCCAAACCGAACCCTTGTTATTTGAACCCAATGGGTACCCAAGTATTTCCCAAAATTTCCCATCAATTAATGGATACAATTGGGATTTGTCCCATTTTAAACCCAATATCAAATTTCAATACCCATCCCGCCCAAAGTCCCCATGGACATGGGTAACCCATTGAGACTTGGGACAAATTGCCACCTCTAATCTATAGTCATCTTATACTGATGAGTACTTTCTCTGCTTGCTGCAGTCTCTGTAAAGCTCCTCTGGATGCGTTTAGCATATTCACATGAAGAGTTTTCAAGATACAAAGCTCTTTAGATGTGTTTCGCATACTCATGTGAAGCCTTTTCAAGCTACAAAGTTACTGCCTTTGGCAAGACTACTGTCTACATTCCATTAACTAGCACGGTAACAAGGGAATGATGGGGTGTTAATTATCGATTATTTTATTATTAATTTTTCCTCTTATTTCAGATAAATATTATTTTAATTATTAATATTTACTTATATTTGATACTTAGATTTAATTTCAGAAAATAGAACAAAAAATTACAAAAAAAAAAGACTTTTTAAAGCAAATTACTTCGTATATGGGAGTCTACTGCAAAGCTCAATCAACGTAGCCCACGAGAGGGGACCAAAGCTGATTTCCTTTTCCTTTTTTGGGGCTGATGAAGAGATGGCAGGGACGGAGAGTCCAAGGAGCAATAGGAAACAATAAGCAATTCGGCAGGGCCATTTTTTTGCATTCTTTTCTCTTAATTCGGCAGGGCTTTCGGCGGGTAGTTGGGACTCTAATTTCGGGGAGGGGGGACCACCACTAGATAGGATTAGTCATTTTCTTTTGGCTGAAGAGGGAAAAATCGTACGGGGGCCAGGGACATCTCTGTAGCAATAGTTTTAGTTTCTTTTCTTCTACTTGGCATGCGTGCCTTCTGTTCGATGTAATTTCAGACTAGAAAAATAGCTTTTACCTCTTGCTTTTTGGTGACAAACGCGATGCTTTTACCGTCAATTAATTTGCGTGAAGATTTATTTATACGGCGTGGCTAAATTCTTCATCTAATCAAGGATCAATTTGATGGCACAGTCTCGAATATATGTGAGATCTAATTAATTTTCACGCGTTTCTTAATTTGTTAATATTTACACGTTATCTATTTGAATTTTCATGAAATTATTTTGTTAATTGGATGACAAGGGCCCGATGTTCAATGTGACTTATTAATCTCCTGTCAAATTAATCAATTAAATCCGTAATTATTTGATTGATTAATATTAGTAGCAACTGGCGTGTTTGCACCATAGGGGAACGTGCGATCTAATTTAAATAACTCTTGTAGCGTATTATTGATTGGAGTTAGGTTTTTCTAGTTCTTAATGCAATTGAGAAATTAATTCTTATGGTCGTACCTAAGAGTATTTTCTGATTAGGAGTAATCAATGGTCGTACCTAGGTTATCAATAAATTAAGAAAAAATTGGTCGTTAGAGTTCGTCGGCGACTATAACTAGTCTATTGACAGGTGCCGAACCTGTACAATAATAAATACCTACTCGAGAAAAATACAGATTTTGTATATAGCGGTGAGCAGGGTCGAATCCACAGGGACTGGGGATAACTCGTTCCTTCTAGAGTCCAGAGTATGGGGGGTATTGGATTAAATGCTAACTAAATAAGTTAACTGCAGGAAATAATTAATTCAAAGAAATAATTAAGGGGAAACTCTAGCCAAGGGTACACTTCAGAAATGGTTCATGCAACTGATCATTGATGCAGAAATAATTCCAACATTTAGCAATAGATTAGTTATAGTTGTCATGCACGCGATAAACAACCAACCCTTCCTTAATTTCTCGATAGCTAAGGTACGACCGTTAGCTATTTCTCTAACCCAAAAATAACCCTAGGTACGACCGTAGGATTTAATTTCTAGATTGCATTAATAATTAGAAAGGCCCAATCCTAACCAACAAACACGCTACGAGGGCTTGTTTAAATTAGATCATATGCTCCCCTGACATAAACCCAATTACGCCAGTTGCTACTGAGGTAGAGATAACGAACAATTACGGATTCAATTACCCCTATTTAGCAAAAATAGCCTATATGAATAATTAATTATTGCGCACTAATCAATCATACACAAGGCCATAGCAATTAAAATCAAGGAACATATAAATACCAATAAATGAAGAAAATAATTAAAACAGATTCGATCTCACAGTAATTGTCGAACCAAATCGTCAGTTGTCCCCTTGACTAGAAAAGCTTAACCACGCCTCATGAGAAAATCTCCCCGTTGGGGAATATTGTCGAACACCTGGCGTGTGTCAGAGGCCAGTCTAAGGAAAGAAAGAAAAGAAACTAAAACTAAACTAAAACTAGAGATATCCCTCATACTCTACGTTATCCCTATTTAAGCAATAAAAGAAAGATGACTAAAGGCTATCTAGGTGGTCCCCACACATGTGGACAAAGCCTTCAAAGTACTTCTTGCCCCCAAGTCTCTTTCCGTAGCTTTCTTTTCAGAGTCCAAATGACTAGATGCCTTCCACTAGCTTGTGGTCCCCACCAATTCAAGAGCCCAAGCATTGAAACCCTTAGAAATCTCCATATTTTCCATAAAGTCCCTCCTTTTTGGTAGTTTTCTGCTTTATTCCTGAAATTAAGTCCAAATACCAAATATGAGTAAATATCAGCAATTAACACAATATTTGTCAGGGATAGAAGGGGAAATCAATAATAAAATTACTAACAAATTATACCCTATCAATTCCCCCCACACCTGAATCATGCTTGCCCTCAAGCATGAGAACAACAATTGAACACCAAAATTCGACCATGGCTGTTACTCCAACTACCGTATTGCCAAGACACCAAGAAAATCATATATCAAGCGACACAGGTCAAGATCCAAGAAAAATCACTCCGGTTAGCATATAAACTACCAACTCCTCCAATTTCAAGCAAACTAATCTAAGAAAAAGGAATAATTGCTCACATTTATCAGCAAATGGTCCATCTATTAACCAAAATCTCGACATTAAGATCACAAATAGGCAAGCTGACTTATACACATACTAACACAATCTTTATTTTATTTTTTTCTTTTTGTTTTGTTTTTGTTTCTTTTCCTTTTCTCTTTTTTTTTTTTTACTATTTTTTTTCTTTTTCAATAATAACAAAAGACTTAGTTTCTAGCCATTAGAGCCTTTTGACGCGAACTCCAACATTTGATAGATGGAGGAGCCCGGTTACTCAGCTCCAATCGCTACGAGACCATGCACTCATAGCAACTACTACCTTTTGACGCGAAAATCAACACTTTAGGTGAAGATCCCCGGTTACTCAGTAGTAACTACTAGCGGAGTACAGTCAACTCTTATTTACAATCATATAACACAACAACTAAAAATAACAGCAGCCAGCCTCAAATTCCAAATATGGAGAACTAAAATTAATAATTGGACCAATTCACATGAAGAATGCCAACAATCATTCCCTATGCCTAGAAGAGTTAACCAAAAATTGGAAAAGTCAAGCAAGTATTGATATTCACCAAAGAGATGTTCCTGAACTCAACTACATCAACTTGATATCCTTTTATTACTAAAACTTGGCAATAGCAGAATTAGAAACAGCAATCCAATATCAAAACTTGGTATTCATATAAAACTGATCACTAGTAAAAGTAAAAAAAGAAAATAAACGAGAAAATAGAACAAATAACAACGAAAATAAAGGAAAAAAAAACTAAAAACTAAACACCAGAAATACCAGCTGTACCACAGCTCTCCCTCCACACCTAAATCCGACATTGTCCTCAATGGAGGTAATATAGCAATTAAAGCGAAGAGAAAAACGAAACATCCCTCTCAAGCGGCTACGGGATAGGCAGGAACGGGGGAGTGAAGCAGACATGGTGGAAGTACGCGGCCAGGTTCTTAGAGATTGGAGCCATCGCGTGGTGAACCTGATCTCGGAAGTGGCGCCACTTAGCATCAGAGGCCATCGGTGGGAGAGGCCACTTAGCAAATTAAAAACAATAACAATTTAATAGCCACTGGTGCCTCCCTCGTAGACAACCCAATCAACAAAATGCACAACCTAGGCACCTAGAGACTATACAAATATCCCAACAATACAGCAATTTCAATCAATACTCACTGGTGGCCCCAATTCAGTCAGATGTAGAAACAAAGCAGTCCGAGATTACCAACACAACCAGTACCATTGGTGCACATAAGACGAATAAATTATACGCCAAACACCACAACCAGTACCACTGGTGCACATGTAGAAAAGAAGTAAATCACACGGCCAAACTAAACAATAAAATGCACCCCTAAGGCGCCCAAAATGCTAGAAAAGTACCCTAACAACACAGCAAATTGAATGAATATGCACTGGGTCTCCCATTCAGTCAAAATAAGATCAAGGGGCACGATACAGAAACTAACAAAGCAGAACTCAAGTGATACCAACAGGGACCCCAATAGAGCAAAGAATTTAACCAAACGGAGCAAGTGAAACTCAATAAATGTCACCAATTGGACATTCAATTACCCACTTTAAACGACCAAACCTAGCAATTGGGCCAAGCAATAGGCAATTCTAGCAACCACCGTTTAGAATTTGAGAAACAATTTAAGCACTAAAACCCAAGAATCAAGTAGGCAGTCAGCACAGAGGATTAAGAAATGGAAAGCAACACTGCAACCAGTACCACTGGTGCACAGACAGGAAAGAAATAAATTCAATGGCAGCAACACAACCGCAAGAACTTAAACTTTAAAATTAATCAACCAGTACCACTGGTGAGTCACAGGGAAAAATTAATCAACCGGCCAAAAATTCAAATAATAGCAGAAAATATCCCCACTATGTCAGCAATTAAACCCCAATTCTGTCCAAAAAGTTCCCTAGAAAATGCCCAAATTATCACCTGCTTTATCCGGTAATACACCCACGAAAGGGACACAGGCCCAGTAATTGTATATCTAGAAAAATGCTAAGCAGGGGAAGAATTCAATACCTCCACCTGTCGAAGAAATTCGACAGGTGGTTTGCGATGTGGGGACCGGCGGTGGAGCTTGGAGGTGGCGCGCGACTGCTGGTGAAAGGGCGGCGCGGCGTCGATGGGCAGAACTGGTGGCGCTCGGCTGCTGGAGTGCAACTCGAGCTGAGGCGGCGAAGAGCTGCGGGGTGGGCGAGGGAGAACAGGGCCGAGCTGGTGGTGCAGAGCTGGTGGTGGACAGCAGCGGAGAGAGAGGTGAGAGAGCGCAGGGGCTGGTGGAGGTCCCCTGCTTGTGCGCACGATGCAGCGCGGCGTGTTGCGGACGAAGCTGGGGAAGAGCTTGCGGAGGAAGCGCAGGTGGAGAGGGCTGCGCGCGAGGGCTGCAGCGTTGCTGGTAGCGCGCGAGGAAGCTCCTGGTCGAGTGCGGCGTGGTGGTCAGCGGCGCGCAGGTGGGGCGCGACTTGGTGCTGGTAGCGGCGCGCCGTGGATGATGAAGAGGAGGAGGTGCTGCGTGGGTGAGGTTGTGGCGCAGTAGCGGCGGATGAAGGAATAGAAGGAAAAGGGGAAACAGGGGAGCGGTGGAGAAGAAGAAGAAAAAGAAAGAAAGAAAGAAAGAAAGAAGAAAAAAAGAAAAAAAGAAAAAGAAATTTTTTTTTTTTTTTTAAAATTGAATTGAGATTGGAAAATTCGATTTTTGAATACCAAAACTGAAAATGAAAAAGGAAATTACTGTTATTTAAAGAAAGAGGGAAATTTTTTTATTTTATTTATTTATTTATTTATTTATTTTTTTTTGAAAGTGAAAAATTATTTTCTTTGTTTTTGGGTCGTCAAACACCGCGTGGGCACGCCAAGATTGGTCTTCGTCCTCTGACCTCAGGAGACGCAAACACCGCGTGGGCACGCCAAGATTTCACTTCCTGATAACAGTGGAGGAAATATGAAAACCAATTACTACTCAATCGAGAAACGAAAAACGAAAGAAATGAACAACAACAAAAAAAATCAATATTTGGGTTGCCTCCCAAAAAGCGCCTTTCTTTAATGTCTTTAGCTAGACATTATCATGTTTTGCTCATGGAGGATAAAATCTTGTGGCTCGCTTCAATGCTTCATCTTCTACATAGTCCTGATAGCCCTCGTAGATAGAATAATCTTTGGGCATACGAGTTACGGGCTTCCATGGACTAGTAAATGGCGCCAAACGAGTCGATGATAATTTGCACTCTCCATTCACTCCTCCCTCACTTGCATTTATTGGCATAAGATATCTTGCCATCGCCACTCTTAATTTATTCCTGTCATGAAATTCAAAATTGTCTGGTATAATAAAATCAATTTCATTAACAGGAATTGAAGAGTAAGAGTCAGGAGAATAGTGATGAAGGAGTGGAGGGGATGTCACCGCATTTGGAGATTGTCCACTGGATTCATTCACTTGAATGAGTTGATCCTGGAGTCTCATTTTTTGCACTTCAGCTTCCTTTTCAACTGCATCTTTAAATCCGTTTTCTTGAAACTCTTGCAGTTCCATGTCATTTGACCGGACAATTGCACTCTCATCTTCCTCAAGATTGATATTGGTTTGTGCGGGCAATTCTTCCATTTGAGAAGCCAATCGATCTATCCTGGATGTCAATTGACGCATTTGATCCGCCAGGTCGCGAAGGCTCGCTTGTGTCTTCTGATGAAATCGATTTAGGCTCGCTTGTGTCTCCTGATGAAATCGATTTGAATTAGCAATTAGTAAACCTATCATTTCTTCAAGAGACATACCTGACACGGAGGATGATTGCTGAGACTCTTGCTGTTGAAAATCCATTGGCCCCGTCGCATAATTAAAATTGGAATTATCCCACCATTCTTGATCATACCCGTTTGAATAAGGGTCATACTGCGTTTGATATTGGGGTGGAAAATCTCCAAAAGTATCAAGTGGAGAACTTAAATTATCTTGAAATGCGGGGCATGTGTCAGTTGAATAACCTGAATCAAAATAAGTTCCACAATTTGCAACAGCCCATTGATCATTAGGAAAAACATGAATCTCATAACCCCATTCAGGAACAAAGTCCAGTCTATCATCAAAATATGGAATGTTAGCAGCCATAAAAAATAAAAAAAATAAGAGAAAAATAAATTAAAAAAAATGAAAACAAGATAAACTCAAAAGGAAACAAATTAATCTGGCACCGGTCCCCGGCAACGGCGCCAAAAATTGACAGGTGCCGAACCTGTACAATAATAAATACCTACTCGAGAAAAATACAGATTTTGTATATAGCGGTGAGCAGGGTCGAATCCACAGGGACTGGGGATAACTCGTTCCTTCTAGAGTCCAGAGTATGGGGGGTATTGGATTAAATGCTAACTAAATAAGTTAACTGCAGGAAATAATTAATTCAAAGAAATAATTAAGGGGAAACTCTAGCCAAGGGTACACTTCAGAAATGGTTCATGCAACTGATCATTGATGCAGAAATAATTCCAACATTTAGCAATAGATTAGTTATAGTTGTCATGCACGCGATAAACAACCAACCCTTCCTTAATTTCTCGATAGCTAAGGTACGACCGTTAGCTATTTCTCTAACCCAAAAATAACCCTAGGTACGACCGTAGGATTTAATTTCTAGATTGCATTAATAATTAGAAAGGCCCAATCCTAACCAACAAACACGCTACGAGGGTTTGTTTAAATTAGATCATATGCTCCCCTGACATAAACCCAATTACGCCAGTTGCTACTGAGGTAGAGATAACGAACAATTACGGATTCAATTACCCCTATTTAGCAAAAATAGCCTATATGAATAATTAATTATTGCGCACTAATCAATCATACACAAGGCCATAGCAATTAAAATCAAGGAACATATAAATACCAATAAATGAAGAAAATAATTAAAACAGATTCGATCTCACAGTAATTGTCGAACCAAATCGTCAGTTGTCCCCTTGACTAGAAAAGCTTAACCACGCCTCATGAGAAAATCTCCCCGTTGGGGAATATTGTCGAACACCTGGCGTGTGTCAGAGGCCAGTCTAAGGAAAGAAAGAAAAGAAACTAAAACTAAACTAAAACTAGAGATATCCCTCCTACTCTACGTTATCCCTATTTAAGCAATAAAAGAAAGATGACTAAAGGCTATCTAGGTGGTCCCCACACATGTGGACAAAGCTTTCAAAGTACTTCTTGCCCCCAAGTCTCTTTCCGTAGCTTTCTTTTAAGAGTCCAAATGACTAGATGCCTTCCACTAGCGTGTGGTCCCCACCAATTCAAGAGCCCAAGCATTGAAACCCTTAGAAATCTCCATATTTTCCATAAAGTTCCTCCTTTTTGGTAGTTTTCTGCTTTATTCCTGAAATTAAGTCCAAATACCAAATATGAGTAAATATCAGCAATTAACACAATATTTGTCAGGGATAGAAGGGGAAATCAATAATAAAATTACTAACAAATTATACCCTATCATCTATTAATAAATTAAGTGAACCTCCCTTGTATCAATGATCGGGTGAGTGGATTGTGTCTGAGTAGTTGTATTCTTGGTTAGAATTTATCTATTCTTGATTTAATTCCTACTATATTCGTGCTAGTTATTTATTTATTTTTAGTTGAATTGTTTAATTATTTTTAGTTTCATTATAGTGAAATCCCCCTTTACCAATTGAAATTTAAAAGAGACAAATATCCACAGTCCTTAAGGAGACGACCCTCTTTGCCATTGTCTACTATTTAATAATTTTTTTCAACTAATTAATTCTGGTATATCGGATTAAACAAACTCTTCAGAACAAGGTGTGTTAGGAAGAAACACCTCGAGAGAGTCCACGAAAGAGCCCAATATGTAAGTTAAGAACCCAATTCTGATCCAAAAACTTAAGTTATTAGGTCTTGGATCCTTACTTACATATTAATCGCTCTTTTTCCATCTCTCGGACCAATGTGGGACACAACCCTTTACTCATGAACTTAACAGGGTAAATCAAGTAACCCATTGCACACCTAAAGTCCCTGCTCCAGTACCTAGGATTAATTATTGACTGTTTTTAGTGGTAGTTAGGTTTTATTTTTATTATTGCACAGGCTCGACACCTGTCAGGGAAAAAATATATGCTAATCTTATAAAGGAAGCCAGACAAGCTCATTAATCATCAAAGAAATCGCAACGTCAATTAGTCATCACAGAACAAGATTTCATCAAGAAACACCATCATCCCCCCAAACAAAAATCAGAAGCAGTAAAAACTATGTGTGAGAGAGAGAGAGAGTTAAACTAGTGTTACTGACAGATTTTTGTCACCTCAGTATTTCCGAGCCCTTAATCCAATCCAATTCTCTTTGGATCTCAATCTGACAGTCCATGGAACATTTTCTGAATGACAATATGTTGTTGCAACCTTCAGAGAATTTAAAGGCTCTATAGCTCTATGGAGAGTCATCTTCTTCAAAGATTTTCCATGCTGCAGAAAGTACCCTACTAGCTTCACTTCATCTTTCTTCCCTTTAAATTTTGTGATTTCAATCTGCCTAAGATGCTCAACAATGTGTACTGGGAAAACCGTTGAAAAGCAGATCAAGTCCTTATCTATACAAAAGTCCTCCTTACACACCTGTACATATCGAGAACATCAGATGCAGCAGAACATAACTAATTGACTCTGTGACAAGAATGTTTACTGCAGCTCACTCTGTTAAGGACTAGCACTTCAAGATTGGCGGCGTTGTCAAATAAGCATGACAACCACATTGCTATAAAATACAAGTCTCCCCACACCGAAAGATCGTGGGGTCTTTATCTTGGGTTTAAGGTCCATAGAGTGCTCGTTTTATCACCAATTGACTGGATCGGATTGTTCTATGAGTCCCTCTTAGATTACTCGTTTTGAGTCGAATTTTCCATTAATTCTCGTGCTTGTTCTAATTGTGTGTGCGTGGATTTCTTACTGTTTCAGTAAAAAACAAGTCTCCTAAGCAGATTCCTTAGATTATCGTTGTTTTGAAAAATAAAATCGGTCCAATATGGTTGCCTGGAATTGTTGTCTTAATCTATGCACATCGTGTTTACTTGGCACGACGGGTCAAGCAGATTTTTTTTTTTTTTTTTTTAAACCCAAAGGGCCGTCGCACCGACAAAAAGTAAAGCAATGCCCATCGCGTCGCACCACACCATGCTGCCGCAACAGGCCTGACAGGATTTTTTTTTTCCCCCATAATGTGTTTGGCTAGCGCGACAGCGTGACGGATTTTTAAAAAAATAAAGAGAAACCTTTTTTGGGTTTATTAAGTTTTAGCAGGTTAGGATTTACAATTTATTATAGTCATCTATAACATACTTAAATACTCAATCAACCGTAATTGTATTAAAAAAATTACTACATGAATTGCGATTTTTATATTTAAAAATTTATATAAAATGCATACATAGTAAATGTACTCTTATATGTCATTATTTGGCATACCATACTTATACTAAACGATTATATTAATTAAAGCGGTTATAGATTTACTCATACCTCTATATCTATCAAATTAAGAAACCCTTTTATCCAATTGTAGTGTTTCATCAAATAACTTGCACTTTTGTATTTTGAAAGTATTTAACATTATTCAACTTCAAAACGGTTAGATTAAAAAAAAAAAGTAAAATAGTAAATATATGTCAAGATGGTGCAGAATACATTGAATGGATGAGATTTAAAATACTGTAGAAGGCAACACAATTTCAACGCCTCGCGAGTTTCTTGCATTTATCCTTACCCTTAACCTTCTCACGAGGTGCCGTGGGAGGACAACAATATCTATTACATAGTCAATTTACCATGACAGCTTTTAGCTTTTGCATTGCTTTGGAGTACATTATTAACAACATTATCTGCACCTATTTACATTGTTAATTACATTGATTATGTCTATTTAAGCTTTTGAATTGCTCACAAATAAGTACCTATTGTTTAAAGTATAAATCTTCTACTTAATTACTTTAATCACATAGTAAAACTACATTGATTGGTTAATAACACTTAAACTAATCCATTCATAATCCTATACTTAATGATATGGCCAATTTATTTAGTAACTAACTAATTTACCTACGTAGAAACTTGCTAATTAACTACTTGCATGTCCAATTAAAATACTTAATACTACATTATTTGGCTAATTATTTATACTATTTATTGATTAAAACTACATTATTTGGCTAATTATTTACAATTTTAATCTAACAACACCAATATAATACATACAATCAATACAATAAAGTATTTTAATACAGCAATAATTAAACACAAAACGAGAATAAACATTAAAGCACAAACACCTGCATAAAGTAATTAATAATTATGAATGATAACTATCAATATAATCATGTAAATAAAGTATTCACAACAAAGGGCTTGCAAAACATGGCTGCCTGAAACAATCGCCGGGAAACCAACGCTGAAGGTTATGTTAGTTACAACGATGAGGGAGGAGGAGAAATTTGATCCAACGAAATTTTGAGCTTAGAGAGAGAGAGAGGGGAGATGAGAAATGAGTTTGGCAAATGAACAAAGCAACTAGGACGCGATGATCCTTTTTTTTTTTTTTGGTCTGTGCAGTACCTTTTTGTGTTTTGTTCTAGCTCATCGTGGGCCTAACGAGCCAATTGTGTCAGTAGTGCCATTGCTCGTCGTCTTAGTGAGCTCGACCGGCCAATTTCTTTTTCAAAAAAAAAAAAAAAGGTACGACGATCAGCTACTATTTAAAAAAAAAAACTCTGTGCCAATTTTTTTTTTTTTTTGAAAAAAAGAAAAGGTACCACAAGTAACTACTATTTTAAAAAAATATTTTATGATGTCTACATGGCACGACGGGCATAGAAGTAAAACACTCTTACAAACAATAACATTTGATCGATTTTTTTTCAAAACAACGATATTCTAAGGAATTGCACCTTCTCGAGGATGGTCAAATTGTTGAAATTTGGAATATAGATTGAAAATGACAATGTGCCTTCATGCAAAAAATAAGATCAGTTTAAGCATAAGTCCTTTTATCTTTAAAAACTTCAAGAAAATATCTAAAATGAAGCGAAATAAACACAAAAAAAGAAAAGGAAAAACACACCCTCAGACTCAAGTGAGAGAAATAAAGGGATTGCACATTTTGCGGCTCACTTATAAGTTTTGTCAAACTTCCTTTTTGGTCAAAGTTAAAAATTTCAAAGACTAATTTTGTTTAAAAATTTAGAGACCATTTTGGCATATTACTTGTACTTTGGGACTAAAAGTGCTTTATTCCCTATCTTTCGCAAAGAAGCAGTGTGCGTAAGGAATCACAGAGACATGCATAGCGAAAAATTTAAAAATTTTGATTCCTTTAATAAATCGATCTTTGATTAAATCCATGTCACATAAAGTTGTTCAAGAAAATTATTTCAATTCACAGAGATCTTCTTGAATTGATGGAGATTTGATGCAAAGGATGGTTGTAGATACCGAATTTTTCTTAATTTTAAGTATATTATTTCATTTTTCACTTAAATTGCTTGAATAATTGTTTTAATTTTGTTTTGTAGGTTTGTGCATAAAGAAAGAAATCAAAAGAAAAATTGATGCTCAAAATTGGAAATTTTTTGTAGAATTTTCTCTTGTGTTTCGAAACTCAAGCAAAATCCATGCAAAAATCTACCCAAAATCCATGCAAAAACCCAACCCAAGTAAAGAAGCAAAAGCTTGGAAAGTAGGCTTGAAAAAAACAAGGCCCATTGCCCATTTCAATCTTCCTTTAAAAAAAAATGCTGCCTTGTGCGAGCGTCTTCAATTTTCCCGCAACAACGCAACAATACAAAAAGGAAAATAGTTGGATTTTTTTAAAAGCAATTCAGATTCATTTTTGCTTCCCATTTCTTTTCCCCAAAGATTAGTTCGTGCCAGGACACCTTACCATCAAAAATCCATCAAGAAAACAGCTGGCAAAATGGATCAAAGGGACCAAATATTGCCACAAAACCTGGTTTCATCTCAACCATAATTCTTAGGGTTTTAGTTCATTGGTTTCATTTAAAAGGCTGAAAAGTGGGTCTTTAGGGTTGAGGGAGAGGGTTAAGAAAATCGGCATGATAAGGTTAACAGTAAAGAGTATTTCAGAGAAAAGAAAGTATGGAAGGAATTCAGTGTAGCTTTGAATGAGAAATGTTTGGTTATAAATAGCCGTACAAAGCAAACAGAAAATACAATAAATAAGAAGTCTACTGCTAACAGTTTTCTAAACAGAAAGACCTATTCTAAAGCAAAGAATCCCAAATAAAATGGGATTTTATTTACTAGTTAATATTGACTAAATCTTACAATTCCACCCTTAAACTAAATGCTGAAAGAATTTAGTTTACACTGTTCTCTGCACAAACCCCACGCATAGTACGCAGCTTCAGAAAATCATCCAACTTAAGAGGCTTTGTCGTCACATCAGCTATTTGTTCCAAAGTATTGCAATGAACTAGCTCTATCATACCTGCCTGTGCGAGTTCTCGAAGGAAATGGAAACGAACATCTATATGCTTGCTACGACCATGCATAACTGGGTTTCTTGAGAGCTTGATTGCAGAACTATTGTCACAATGGATAGTATTTTTCTCTTGCTGAGTCTGATCTAGCATTTTGAGCACCTTTTTTAACCAAATTGCTTGACAAGCACAAGCAGCAACAGCAATAAATTCAGCTTCGGTGGTAGACAGACTCACAATAGGTTGTTTCTTAGAAGACCATGATATAGCTCCTGAACCGAAGAGAAAAACATAGTCTGATGTACTTTTTCTATCATCCAAGTCACCCGCATAATCACTATCAGTGTATGCTATAAGATCATCATTTCCTCCTTTCTTATAGAAAATTCCATACTCAGTTGTTCCTTGCAAATACCTCAACACTCTCTTTGCCAGTTGCAAATGAAGCTGAGTAGGATTCTCCATATATCTGCTCAAAAGACTTACTGCAAACATCATATCTGGACGAGTCGCAGTAAGATACATAAGACAGCCTACAAGTTGTTTGAAGTAAGTCTTGTCCACCTTAATTCCTTTTTCATCCTTGCAAAGCTTGAAACCAGGAACCATTGGAGTTTGAACAGAATTGCTTTGACTCATTTCAAAACGTTGCAATACCTCCTGAGCATACTTTCTTTGACCGATAAAAATTCCACCTGATTTCTGCAAGACTTCGAGACCCAAAAAATATTTCATTTTACCAAGATCAGTCATATCAAACTCATTCTTCATCGAGTTCTGAAACTCAGTAAACATCAGCTCATCATTTCCTGTGAAAAGAAGATCATCAACATATAAACTTACAATGAGCATGCTGCCCTCCATGTTTCGTTTAACAAAAAGGGTATGCTCATAATCACATTTTTGAAAACCTTCCTTCATGAAATATGTTTCAATACGGCTGTACCAAGCACGCGGAGCTTGTTAAGCCCATAAAGAGCTTTCTTCAGCTTGTACACTTTTTCCTCCTTTCTCTTTTGAATGTAACCACACGGCTGCTCAACAAAAACATCTTCAACCAGTTCTCCATGTAAAAAGGCAGACTTCATATCTAATTGATGGATAGCCCACCCTTTTTGTGCTACTAAAGTGATCACCAATTGAACAGTCTCCATACGAGCCACTGGAGCAAACACTTCTGTGTAATCTATACCATATTGCTGTGTATATCCTTTTACAACCAGCCTCGCCTTAAACTTGTCGACTTCTCCCTTTTCATTAAGTTTAGTCTTGTAGACCCACTTGACTCCAACTATTTTGACTCCTTTTGGTCGATCGATTAGTTCCCATGTGCCATTTTTCTCAATCGCCGCAATCTCAGCATCCATGGCATTTCTCTATTTTTCATTCTTCACAGCTTCTTCATAATTAAGTGGATCGGCAGCCGCTGTATATGAGGAAAAAAATGCTGCTGCCTCTTCATCAGACAAACCTTCACCTGAAACATAATCTTTCAACCAACTTGATTGCTTCCTACTCCTCCCTTCCACGGGATCTGGAGAAGTTTCTTGATTAGTGGCAAGAGACTCCTCTGACTGTGTGTCAATAGCATCTTTTTCTACAAGAGATTCTTCAGTCACTGCCTTTTCATCATCTTCCCATTCCAGCTCGCAAGTAACAGCTAATTCATGTTGCTTGTCCCATTCCCATTCTTCACATTCTTCAAAAACTACATCTCTGCTCACCACAATCCTTTGTGAGATAGGATCATAGAGCCTGTACGCCTTTGATTCCTCGCTAATTCCTAGTAAAACACATTTCAAGCTTTTCTCATCTAGTTTAGTTCTCGAACTGTCAGGCATGTAAGCATAGGAGACAACCAAAAATTCTGAAATATTGAACTGATGGCTTGATTCCGCTCCAGGCTTCTTCAGGTGTTTTGTCCTTTACATCCAGCGTTGGACTACGATTTAAAACGTGCACAACCCAATTTACTGCTTCTGGCTAGAAAGTTTTGGGCACGTTCTTTTCAGATAGCATGCTACGAACCAAATTCATGATAGTCCGATTCTTCCGTTCTACAACACCATTTTGTTGTGGTGAATATGCAGCTGTCAATTGTCTTTACACTCCATGTTCCTTGTAGAAATTGTTGAATTCTCGAGATGTAAACTCTCCATCACGATCCGTATGCAACACTTTTAGAGACATATCTGTTGCTTTCTCAACATGTATCTTGAAGCTCTTAAAAATGGTAAAAGCTTCTGATTTTTCTGCCAAAAAATACACCCATGTTTTTCGACTAAAATCATCAATAAAAGTAATCAAATACCTTTTCTTGCTATTCGAGGCTGGCTTAATTGGTCTGCAAATGTCGGCATGAACTAGCTGCAGAATCTGAGATGCTCTCCAAGAACTTTTCAATGGAAATGAAGCTCGATGTTGCTTCCCTACCAGACAATCTTTGCATAGCTTCGAGGGCGGCTTAAGTAATGGTAGACCTTTCACCATTTATTTTTGCTGCAATGTTTGTAAGCCTTTGAAGCTTAAATGCACAAACCTGTAATGCCACAGCTACGCTATATCTTCTGTGACTGTGTTAAAACAAGTGGGTGCTATAGGCAAAGAGATGGCATGCAAGATGAACATTCGATTTGCAGACATATTAGCTTTCATGATCAATCCTTTGTCAGGATGATATATTTTGCATTGCCTTTGTTGGAATAAAATGCTCAACCCTTTCTCTTGCAATTGTCCCAGACTCAGCAGATTATTCTTCAATTCCGGAACATAAAAGACTCCTGAGATGATGCTAACAACTCCATCAATTTCCAACCTGATGTTGCCCTTCCCATTGACCACCATGTTTGAATTATTTCCCAGCTTCACTGAATCTGTGAATTTTTCATCAAAATCTGAAAAATATTCTCTTTTTCCACTCATGTGATTGCTGCACCCAGAGTCAAGAAACCACATGTCTGTTTTGTGTTGCTCATTTTCTTCAACATAAGCCATCAGCAGCATGTGTTCTTCACTCTCCAATTGACTCTCTGCAAAATTGGCCTCTCCTTTCTTGCATTCCCACTGAAAATGACCAAGCTTGTGACAAGCATAACACTCCACAGTTGCTTTGTCAAAGCTTTGTCTGCTTCTTCCATGGCCTCTGCCTCCAAAGCTCCCATGCCCTCTTCCTCGTCCTGCATATTGGTTTCCATGAGTCACCTTCAGTGCATGTTCTTCATGTACAATGTTACTCATACGTTGTTCGTGCACGAGCAAACTGCTTTGCAACTCATCAATTGACAAAACACTTGTATCCTTAGATTCTTCAATTGAACAGACGACATAATTAAACTTAGTTGTCATTGACCTTAGAATCTTATCCACAACAACAACATCTTTCAACTCTTCACCATTTGCTTTCATCTTGTTAGTGATAACAAGAACACGAGCAATGTACTCATTCATAGATTCTCCTTCCTTCATGTGAGCAATTTCATACTCCTTTTGCAATGCCTGTAGATGAGCACGTTTTACTCGCGTTGTTCCTTGATATTTCAACTTCATAGAGTCCCAAATACTCTTTGACGTATCTTTGTTAATGATAGTCTCCAAAATGGAACGATCTAACGCCTGAAACAGATAGTTCTTAGCTTTGAGATCTTTCAACTTCTGCTCTTCACAAATTTTCTTTTGTGCCTCAATTAAAGTCACACCCTCTGCTGCTGCAGAAACTCCATTTTCTACCACATTCCAATACTCCTTTGATCGAAGAAAATTTTCCATAAGCATCGCCCAATGATTGTAGTGACCATCGAACCTCGGCACTGCTGGTTGAATAAAGGCACCCTCTGTTGCCATTTTCGTTGCCGAAACTCCCTTAGAAGACTGCTGTTTCTACCTACTGAGCCTCTTGCGAGGCTCTGATACCAAATGATAAGGTTAACAGTAAAGAGTATTTCAGAAAAAAGAAAGTATGGAAGGAATTCAGTGTATCTTTGAATGAGAAATATTTAGGCTATAAATAGCCGTACAAAGCAAACAGAAAATACAATAAATAAGGAGTTTACTGCTAACAGTCTTCTAAACAGAAAGACCTATTCTAAAGCAAAGAATCCCAAATAAAATGGGATTTTATTTACTGGCTAATATTGACTAAATCTAACACAGCAAAAGCTACAAAAGACAGAAAAAAAAAAGAAATGGGAAGAGAGAATTTTTTTTTCCAGAAAAAAGCTGTGAACAGGGTTGATGAATCAGCCCTATTTCTCACCTAAATCCAACTTCGATCGTAGTCCTTTAGGAGAGAACTTTGTTTCTACACAATCTAGGATCCTCGAGAAACAACTTTAGTTTTGAAAATTTTTAGAGAAAACGTCTCCAAATCCTTCAAATCAAGGCTTGAATTTGCCACTTCATTAACGCTTGAATCTCCACAATAGGAGCTTGTTTGCTTCGTTTCAAGAATTTGGGTGCATTTTCTTGAGACTTCCCACGTTTATTCGAGTCCGCAAGCATCTATAGGTGACTACAGCTTCTTCTCTTGATTGATTTAACGGTTTGCATGAAGTTTTTAAGCCCTCACATGAGTTTCAAGGGTTTGAGCCTTAAATCTCATTTTGCATGATTTATGATGTTTAGGAATCTGGTTTAATGATTTGAACGAGTTCACAAAGTTGCAAGGATCATGCTTGAACCAAAACTAGACCCTAGGTGCTCTTGGAAGTTTTTTCCGGCGAGATTCTGGCTATTTGGTCTGTTCTTGGTTCCACCGGAAGCTGGTTTATAGTTCTTCCTTTGCATTTTTGCTTGTCTTCCTATGTTTGATCTTTTAGGAGTTGGAGTTTGTTATTGGGTCTTGTTAAAAAAATGAGCTAACGTTTTATGTTGCGTTTTGGTTAATAGACTGTTGGGTTCTGATTTTTCTTTCTACACGTGGGCTATGATATTAATCTACGAGGCTACTCACTATGTTGTTTGGGCTAGGACACTAAAGCCCAGATTTAGCCTAGTTAATAAGGAATGGCTTTGTAATCTAAATAAAGACTATTGTTTCCTTTCTTTCTTTTGTTTATTATCTCTTTGGTAATTTTAGACGTTTATGCACTTTTGATGTGTTCTGAAATTTCGGTTAACTGAATAGTATGTTATTTGCTGATTTGATTCTATGAGAAAATATGTTTGCAATTTGGCTTTCCAATTTTTGCATAATTACACTAGGGCCCAAAATTATGAAAAATGGATATATTTCTTCCCCTTTAAAGTCTTGATCTTCATATGTTTTATGCATGTTTTGAGTAAATTAATTATGGTCATTAGAATATAATTGTGACTTTGAATACAATTTATTGGTTTTTAATTACATAATTTTAGAAATTTATACAAACGATTTAGATAAGAAGTAGGCTGATGTGTTGTTTTTTGTTGGGTTTGTGACATGGGCTTTGAACTCAAGCCCAATGTCTTAATAGGTGTAAAGTTGTAAAGATGAATTGGGTTGGGCTGTTTTTTAAATAAGATGGATTTGCTTATTTTTCTTGGATCGAAATGACACAGCCTAACATTTTTTTTTTCGTTTATGTAATCAAAAACAAATTTTATAATTTAGCCCCTGATTTTTAAGTAAATTTATTATAACCCTAAATTTTTGAATTTCTTTTATTTATGTCCTTAATTTAATTGCATTTTAGCCCCTAATCTTTTGAAAATTATAATTTGACTTCAAAAACTTTTCTAATTTTTATAATTTAGTGCTTATTAGTTTTTTATTTTTCAATTACAATTGTTTCTCTTCTTTAATTGCTAATTATTTTTCATTTAAATGTATTTAATTTATAAATTTTGTTTGCTTTATGTTTATTTACATTTTTCACAATAAAAAGGGGAGTCTAGTATATGTTTACATTCTCTTTGAAAATTGTCAATTAAATTGGTGTATTAACCCTTGTGTTGATTTTGAAAAAATAGATAACTCTCCCTTCCTCTTATTTAGCCGCTACTTCAAAAGGAAGGTATACCTATTATCCTTTAAATTATTTTATGTGCTCTTATGTGTTTATATGCTTATGTGTTTTTTCTTCATTTATTTATTTTAAATTTTTATTCATTTTGTACTTGTTTAATTTAAGTCTTATGATTATTTGTAGGGTATTTAAATACCCAAAATGTAATAGATGGGTAATATTCTCTTACTCAAGAAATATAATTAGATAGCCAATGTAATATATAGGTTTTATTTTAGCAAGAAATGTAATTAGTTAGATAAATGTAATAGATATGTTAGATAGGTTTATTATATTATATTTCCCCTTTTAAATTGTAGTTAGGGCACCCAATATAATAGTTAAGTTTTATGTATTTGTGTGTTTATGTGCTTATGTGTTTTATGCGCTTTCTGTAAAATTTTGCATCTTGATATTATGCTATGTGTTATGTGCTCTATATACTATATGTGCTTTTATGTGTTTATCTGTTTTAATTATGCTCTATATGTTTTATTTATTTATAATGAGTGCATGACATCACCATACTAGTCCAATGCTAGTTGTGATTTTTCTCTTTGATTTCTCACTAGTCCAACGCTAGTGAGAGGTTGTGGAAATGGACTATTCCAATGCTAAACCTTTTAAACCATCTTCACACTAGATTCACACTTTGTGTGACATTTGTTGTATTTCATACATTTTTTTCCTTTTTAGGTTATTTTCATGATATGTCATCTTATTCCCTTATCCCTATGTACGCAAATCATATCATTTAGATTTGCATTTTATTTAGATAGTTAAATAATAGGTTAGTTTATTTGCTTGTTTATCAGAAGAGTTACCCTTCGAATATGAAAAATGGGCGAGTATGACCTTTTAACCTTAGCACGCTTCCCCTCCACCCCCTAAGAAGGAAAATTGTGTTATGACTTTTAATTTTCCGTATTCGTTATGTTGTATTCTCCTCTTTCAGGTCATGTATATTTATCTATATATCATAATTTTCTTTTTTCAAGTCTCATCTTTTGCATATTCGTGATCTCTTTAAGAAATCATTCTTGGATTTCACAATTAATGTGATTTACATCAATTAAATTTTGAAGAGACATTTTGTCTTTCTCGATACCCCCTAGGTCTAGATTTGTATCCATATAGAAGCATCCAAATGTGATAAGTTTTGTAGGTTAGATTAAAAACATTTTGACTAATCTTGCAACTAGCCTTGGCTAGATTAAAAGGGTGTCTTAGATTTGAGTCGATTAAATCTTCACCTTCTTTTTTTTAACCGGGTCTCCCGAACTCTTTTCTCCTATTTTAAAAAATTTGGAGTCGTTTAAAAAGAATTTTAGTTGTTTTCATTTAAAATATATTTTAGGTGACTTGGTACACCTAAAATCGATACCAAGTGGCTACTCTCTTTTTCTAAAAATTCTTTTTAAACTATTATTTTGGATCTAAACCGTCGCATATTCTAAGTCCCATTTTAGACCCTTTTTTCTTTATTTTCTAAAATAAAATAAAATATTCATTTTTAACACATTTCTCTTTTATTTCAGAAAAATGGCGTGATAATGGTGAAGTGATCCACGCAGCCGCACAAGTGTCCAATCTCTAACGGTGATCCACACGAACCGTCTTAACTAGAACCTTTTTATGTCGAATTAGTTTAAACTAGATTAGTGCTTCCTATTGCCAAAGCACCTCTACATATTGGTTGAAAAAAAACCCTAATTTTTCACCATGAAAACTTGCTCCAATAAGAAAAATAAAGGATGTGGAAAAAAAATCGTCTGTACTCAAGATACTATGATAATTTTAAATCTAATGATCACTTACACAAACGTCACTTGGAGATTAATCCTCCGGCACTTAAAGGATATCTCTATGTGGATCAATCTAGTGAATTTGATCATTTTATTAAGTACCCATATACTAGTTTAGGTGTTTCACACACTATAATGGATGAGTTCTACTACTTTTCAAATAGAAGCGACATAGTATATGTTAGTCTAACTATATTAATAATATCCTTTCTTGTTAATACTTTGACTAGAGATATTTAAGAATAAACCTTGTTTATAATCGAATTAATCTCACCATCAAAACTCTTACGATTTCATCGATTAGATTTACTCTCAATCACCAAATATAAGCATAAACCATCAATTAATGCAATATTTGGCCGAAATCAAAGAAAAAAATCATGAATTAAATGATAAAAATGCAACCTATTAAGATCCATGCAAAATGAAAGCTATTTTTCATGTTGTTGCCAAGCATGTGTCTATTTATGGCCACCAAAATTATTGGTACTTTCCACTCAACTTTCTTTTGGATGCCTATTTATTGCTTTTGTGGTTTCCATCATACTTATTTTTTATTTTATCAATGGCTCTTTTGAGATTATAAATGGAATGTGAGAGAAAAAAAATTGTAAAGTGACTCAAATTTTAGGACATGAGAAACGGTGAACTATGACAATAACAATGAGACCGAGAGTATTTTCTAATCACCTTTTTGTTCTTGGGCGCGCGACCTATTCTATGGAAAAAAAGAAGTCCAAAACAGAGAAATATAACTTGACTCGTATCACAGAACATGCCATATCTACCCAACCACATGTCTTTACACGTTCATATGTCCACTTATACAAGCCAGAAACTGTCCCCCGTGAGCTCTTAAAGGCTATGGTACCTCCAAACAGTCCTACCACAATTCTTTACACGTTCTTTTGTGCACTCATTCAAGCTGCAACTACACCCACCACAAGCTCTTTAAAGGCTGTCGTACCCAAGTGTGCTGGTGAGAGCAATTTACGAAAACTTACACATAGAATATTCACGAACCGCATAACTAGCCCATTTATAATTTCACTAAACCTAACGGAATGTACTGATTAGTAAAATTGCATTTGATACCTTCATCCAATTCAATCGGTTAATCAATGATCAATTAACCCATAGGATAAGGTTGGATGTATAGGATAACCTAACCTTCTTCTACTTATAAGAAAAAAAATTAGATTAACAAATCAAATAATACAATATTTTTCCAAATCGATGAGAGTACTCAATCCTACAACTCTAAAAAACTATCAACAAAATAGAAAATCAAAGCACGTCACATAATTAAAACACCGAATATTTCAAATATTTTGTTTTCATTTTCTCTATTTCTTGAAAGCTATCAATTTATTTTTTAATAAAGATGATAGGTTACTCCACAACCAAACACGTAAGTTTCAAATATTAAAAACAAAACAATTAGTAGAGTGACGAAATGCATAGAATTTGTGTGAAATGAAAAGAAGTTTTTAAATAAAAACAAGAGAAAAAGAGTGGCAAAGTGTGTAAAATGAACAACTGAGGTCGGCATAGTGATAAGAAGAGGATTATTAATCTTTTCCGCTATTAAATTCAGGATTCAAATCCCATACCTGATAGATAGAGGTGGATAGGGTGGAAGAGTAAAAAAGAAAAAAGTTAATTTATAAAAATGGAAATTAGTGACAATAAATGTAGGAAGTGGAAAAGGTAAATGGGAGATAGAGTTTTTTTTTTTTCCAAAATGGGAGATAGAGTTAGGTAAATAATTTTTTAAGTTTTGAAAAACAAAATATAATGATCCTTCTAACTCAAATTATTAGTAGATGACTAAATAATTATAGTTTATGATCCTTCTAACTCAAATTATTAGTAGATGACTAAATAATTATAGTTTATGATCCTTCTAACTCAAATTATTAGTAGATGACTAAATAATTATAGTTTCCAATTTGGATACTGGTTACCCAAAACAACTGCATATCCTACACATATGCTAGTAGTTTCAATAATCGTAGTCATTTAAAATTGAAAATCATATCCTAATCTAATTTTTTTTAGCAAGTTCGGGTAATCTAGCCATTTCAAAAATTATAGATTGAATACCCTATCTTTCAATTTGGATCAATTCAGTTTTCTCGATTAACCGACTTTTTGATACTTTTTCAGCACCCCTACTTACAGAGTTCATTGATTAATATTTGTCCCATTCCATCCACGGCCACATAAACCCAATGCTCCAATTTTTCTAAGATTTTGCAACATGAAGACACCAAAATTACGCTCGTTACAACCGAATTCTTGCTTAAAACCGAGCAAGAAGTCTCAAATTCTATCTCAGTGGAGAACATCTCTGATGGATATGCTGCGGAGTAAATGGAGTTGTAGCAGAAGTACACTTGGCTGTGGCACAAATAAATTTTCATGAATTCACCTCCCTCTTCAAATACGTTCACTAGATCTAAGAAACTAACTTCCAAATTTGAGGTCATATTAGATATATATTTCAATGGACAACTAGAACCAATTCTTAAACATGTATTCTTAATCGTAAGTTTTTCTAAAGTATTGGTTATTACACCTAAATTATACCTAACTTATTATATAAATATACACACTCGCATCCATTGCACCTGCAACATTTGGACATTTTTCTCAAATTCATTTAATTTTTTACCAAAAATTAATATATGAAATTCTCTTAATGGTGACCTCCTGACACTGTTAATCAACCATGTACATGTAGCTGGATCCATGTAGTTCATTGCAAATTTGCCACGACACGAAGTGCGTTTGCAGTCGCCATCAGCAATAATTGTTAGCTGACCACAAACACTTGCATCTGTGTGAATGTGACCATCCATAACACATACATCAATGTGAATGTGACCAGTCCTTTTGCATATAATCTTTTATTTTCTAAAATATTTTGACATATAATCTTTTATTTTCTAAAATATTTTGACATATAATCTTGGGATAATTTTAGAAACCTTTCTGAAATTTCAAACAATTTCACTAGCCTCCTCTGAAATTTATAAAATTACACTTACCTCCCTTTTATAGAATTGTGAGCCCAATTACTTACATTATATGGGGAGAAATTACTCATATACCCTAAGACATTATGTCTTATTAGAAACTAATATCTAACGATTGAATAATTAGAACACTAGTTAATTGTTAGTAACCAATTAACGGAAGTAACTGTTGAGAATTTCTTTAATGATGAATGGTGACTTGCAATTACAAAATAATGCCAATTGATATACCAAATGACGCTATTTGGTGATCGATAATGACCAAAAATCAATTTTATGCAATGTGAGAAGAGGGGCTTTAGTAGAAGGAAAAAACTATAAGGGAAAAGAAGGTTGTTCATAAGAAATTTTTTGGAAACTCTTGAACCTATGATAGTTGTAAACTAATTCTGTGGAAATAAAGGAAAAAAGAGGGAAACCTCATATTAAGAGATATGACTGGTCTCTTTTTATTGAATTTTGTGATCATTATTATAGTTTTATTGTCTATTCGTGTTGTCTAATGTATTGAATGTGAACTTTTTGAATAGTGAAATATGTTTGTTAATTGTTTCTAACTTCTAAGTATTTTTATTCTTTTACTAATACAACTTATATACATGCATAAGGGGTATTTATGGAATAAAAGATTCATTTCTCTCTTTAAAGTACTTTTTTTAATGTTACTTTTTATGACTTGGACTATTTTTGTTACAAAAATCTTAACCTTAAGGGAGAGTTGTGTAATTTGCAAACCTCAGGGAAGGATAATGAAATTGTTAGAAACCTCAAGGAGGTTTCTGAAATTATCCCTATAATCTAATGTAAAACCTACCTGTGTTTTAGATGATTGGTTCTTTAATTTGTCGTTGAATGAGAATTAGCAAGACAAACAGAAAAAAAAATTTTCCCTAATGAGCTCTTGTTAGATGAGAAAAAAGGAACCGATTAAAGTGCAGATCTTCACAATCACGAACCTTAAAATTCGTGGCAGCTTTTGAGAAAATTTTTCCGAAATAAATACTTGTATAAAACCAGTCATGTAATTAAAAAAAAATTAAGATGATTCTTACTAAAATTGAGTCTCATGGTCTTCCTTTTTCTCCATAAAATAAAAAAATGTCAAACTTTTGAACACCTAGAGAATTGATTTTCTTAGTGTAAATTATAGTCAATCATTAATTAGATATACGTAGTGTTTGGATAGGAGATTATTTCAAATATTATATGAAATAATTAGTCTAGCATTTTTTACAATATAATGTATATGAGATAAAAAAAATCGAATAGATAAAAAATATATTAAAAAATATGCTTATAATGAAGATAAATAATTTTTAATCAAATAATTGCTATTCAAATGTGTATCCAAACACGTAGAAAAGTGTATTCTAGAAGTTATTTGTGATAATAATTTGCACATCAATTATGATGGGATTTAAACCACAATTGCAATGACGTTTGCAGGCAACAGGCAATAATTGTTACCTGTGGACATGTGGTATGCATGGTCGCATTCACATTGACGTAAGTGTTTGTCGTCAGCTAAAAAAGTACAAAGATAAAAAGTGGTCCCCACCTTACCAAGCTGTAGGCTTCATTTTGCAAGGGTTTGTAAATGGACGTGAGGGTGTACATTCATTTAGTATTTTTTTTTTGTTTAAATTAGGTGCACTGTCTTTTTCTTTTCTTTTTTTTTTTTCCGGAAACGCTAGGAGTTAAATTAGGTGCACTGTCAAGTGTCCAATTACTATTGTTAGAAAAATTCAAATTTTTGTAATTTTGTTTGAGGATGCATTTAACCTGTTTTAATGCGTTAAAATTTTTTAACACTCACTAGCATTCACAAAAACATTTGGATAGCAAAAATATCAAAAATATCTCAAATAATATTTCATTTGCATCATAAATACATTTTCCAACCCACTTTTTATATTCCTAATCACCTTTTTATCTCACATTCATCACATCACAAAAAGTATTACAGTAATTATTTCAAATAATATTTTAAATAATACTTTATCCACACAATTGAGTAGTTGCGAACTCCTTTTGAAGGGTGGTTCGAACGTTATTTTCTCCGTCCATAAGATTTAGAATCCAAAAACTTATTAAGGGGTATCAAACTCCTTATCGCTTTACTCTGTGTATAAAAAAAAATATATATATATATATGTGGTACGGGTCGGGTACCCGTCAATTTTTAATTATATGATTTTAATTTGTCCAGTTTCTAAGCGAGTACCCCATCCTCTTTTGACCCGATCAAATAATACGAATTGAATATCCTAACTATCGGATCAAATCAGATCGCGTATGATGGATTTTTGGGTTAACAGATATTTTTACCCACCCCTAGATTATGAGAGAAATTAATGCATTGCAGTAGATGATACCGTCCTTTGACAAGGGACAAAGAGAAAGATGGGATAGTTTTGTCCACCCAAAGCCACCATAGATTATTTTTTCCCCTTATGAGCTCTTGTTAGATGAGAAAAAAGGGAACCAATTACAGTGCACAACTTTAAAATCACGAATCTTGAATTTGTGGCAGCTTTTGAGAAAAGTTTTCCGAAATAAATACTTGTAAAGAACAAGTCATGTAATTGTAAAAAAAAAAAATTAAGATGATTCTTACTAAAATGAGTCTCATGGGCTTCCTTTTTCTCCATAAAATAAAAAAAAATGTCAAACTTTTGAACACCTAGAGAATTGATTTTCTTAGTGTAAATCATAGTCAATCGTTAATTAGATAACATAGTGTTTGGACAGGAGATCGTTTCAAATATTATTTGAAATAATTATTCTAATACTTTTTACGATATAATACATGTATAATAAAAAGATAATTAAAAAAATAAAAAAAATATTAAAAAATAGATTTATAATGCAAATAAATAATTTTTAATCAAACAATTGCTACTCAAATGTGTATCCAAACACGTGGAAAAGTGTATTCTAGAAGTTATTTGTGATAATAATTTGCACACCAATTATGATGTGGGGATTTGAACCACAATTGCAATGACGTTTTGATAGGGTGTTAATTGTTGGTATTTTTATTATTAATTTTCCCTTCTATCCCTGACAAATATTGTGTTAATTGCTGATATTTACTCATATTTGGTATCGGGACTTAATTTCAGGAATGAAGCAGAAAACTACCAAAAAGGAGGGACTTTATGGAGAATATGGAGACTTCTAAGGGCTTCAATCCTTAGGCCTTGGATTGGTGGGGACCACAAAGCTATAAGTCATTTGGGCTCTTAAAAGAAAGGAACGTAGAGAGACTTGGAAGAAGAAGTAATTTTGGAGACTTTGTCCACATGTGTGGGGACCACCGGAGAGAGCTTTGAGTCATCTTACTTTTGGCTTTTTAAGGAGAGGACGTACGGAAGCAAAAGGGGGGGACCTCTAGTTTAGCTTTTTAGTTAAGTTCTAGTTTCCTTTCTCTGGACTGGCCTCTGACACACGCCAGGTGTTCGACAATATTCCCCAACGGGAAAAACATCTTTTATTCCTTGCTTTCTAGTAAAAACGCAATGCCTTTGCAATCCAGTACTTTTGGCTGCAATTCAACTATGAGGAGTGGCTAATTTCTTCATCTAGTCAGAGGTTAAATCGAAGCTTTGGTTCGACAAAACTGTGAGATCGAATTGATTTCCCTACGTTCTTTAATTTGCAAGTATTTATATATTTCCTGTTCACTTATGCATATGATTATTTCTTGCAATTAAATACTTGATCACTGTTTAATTGTGTGAGTAATTAACAGCCATCTAAGAGTGCTCAATCCGTAATTGTTGGGTAATTTTAGTGCATGTGGCAAGTGATATGATTCAATTGTAGTAGAAACTTTTGAGTCGTTGTTGCGGAAATATATGATATAGCCTAAATAAACCGAGCGTGTGTGTTTGTTGGTTATAATTGGTGGCCAGTCTAATGATTAATGCTGTCAATAGGTTAAATCCTAAGAGCGTGTTTAGGACTGCTTAATTGGCTAGGGCAATAACTACAGAGCTTGTTGTGGTTATCGAATCAGGAAGGTTAGGCAGGTTGTCAGAGCTTGTTGACAACCATAACCAGTTTATTTGTAAATGAAAGATTTTATCTCTGCATCTGTGATCAGTGATTCGAACCATAAGTGGAGATTATACCTTTGACTAGAGATTTTCCTTCCGTCAATTTACTTTATATTTTTAATTTGAGCAATTAAATTAGACAGTTCCATATCAACTCCCCCCATTTTTATTTAATGTTACATTCATTCAAAATAAATTCTCAAGTCCCTGTGGATTCGACCCTGCTCGCTGCTATATTCGAATTTTGTCTTTCACGTAATTAATATACTTTGGTATATCGGATCAAGCAAACTCTGGCACCAGGGTGAAGCTAGTAACCCATTGCACAGCCTAAGTCCCTGCTCCAGTACCATAGTGGACTTAATTCGTGACTTAAGAGTAGGAATTTTATTTTTGCTGGTTTGACACCCAACAAATTTTGGCGCCGTTGCCGGGGACTTGGTGTCAAAATAAATTTATTTTCTTTGAATTTTATTTTCTTTGTTTATTTTTATTTTTTTTTATTTTTATTTTTATTGTTACTGGTTTATGCCTAGATCTTCTCGTACAGGTGAACTGCAATATAATCCTGAGATAGAGAAGACTGCTCGTGCATTGAGAAAAGTAACAAGAGAACGAGCAGAGGCATCCTCCTCATCTACTGGACATAATTCAGTAGTAGATTTTGTGGATTCATTTAGTGAGACGGAAGAGATAAATAGCACCATGGCTAATGAACGGACATTGAGAGAATTGGCTGCACCAGATTTAAATCAACAGCCCCTATGCATTACTTATCCTACATTAGAGGTTGCATTTGAGTTAAAATCTGGACTAATCCATTTACTTCCTTCTTTTCATGGCTTACCAGGTGAAGATCCCCACAAGCATCTCAAAGAATTCCATGTGGTTTGCTCGACAATGAAACCCCAGGGAGTCACAGAGGAGCAAATTAAATTAAGAGCCTTTCCATTTTCCTTAGCCGATAAAGCTAAGGATTGGCTCTATTATCTGCCCTCTGGGTCAATATCCACATGGACAGACATGAAGAAGCATTTTCTAGAAAAATTCTTTCCTGCATCCCGAGCTGCAAGCATTATGAAAGACATCTGTGGAATTCGACAATTCAATGGAGAGACTCTACATGAATATTGGGAAAGATTCAAGCAACTATGTGCTAGTTGTCCTCATCATCAAATTCCTGACCAACTCCTCATCCAGTATTTTTATGAGGGTCTGTCCCAAACTGACAGAAGAATTATTGATGCTGCCAGTGGGGGCTCCTTAGTGAATAAAACACCCACGGAGGCAAGAAATTTGATATCGAGTATGGCTGCAAATGCTCAACAATTTGGAGATAGGCAGGATAACACGACTCGTAGAGTCAATGAGGTAAGTAATTCTTCAATAGAGCAAAGATTAGATTGTCTAACTTCTTTGGTTGAAAAGTTAGCTATAGGACAAATGCAGCAATTGAAAACATGTGGAATCTGCTATGGTTCGAGTCATTCAACAGATATGTGCCCCACACTCCAAGATGATTCGACTGAGCAGGCTAATGCAGTTGGATTTCCAGGACCACCTCAGAGACGGTATGATCCCTATGCAAACACCTATAATCCAGGATGGAGGGATCATCCTAATTTTAATTATGCAGTAAGGCCACCAGGATTTCCACATCAGTCACAATATCAACCTAGACCTCAACTTTCACAGCAACAACCTGCTCCTAAATCAGGTATGTCACTTGAGGATATTGTGAAATCTTTGGCTACTAACACTCAACAATTTCAACAGGAGACGAAAACTAGCATTCATAATTTGGAGAATCAAATGAGCCAGTTAGCTTCCACAGTCAATAGATTGGAGTCCCAATTATCTGGAAAGCTACCTTCGCAGAAAATTGTCAACCCCAAGCAAAATGCTAGTGCCATCACATTAAGAAGTGGCAAAGAGTTGCCTGAGCCGAGCAAGAAAATTTCTGAACAAGCAATCGAGGAAGAGCTCGAAAAAGAGGGGAATGTGTCTCAACCTAGAGCCTTGGAACAACCAGATTTTGGAGAAAAATCAACACAAGTGGTTACACCTCCGCCTCCATTTCCTAGTCGACTGGCAAAGTCCAAAAAGCAAGAGCAAGAACAGGAGATTTTGGACACTTTTCGAAAAGTTGAGGTAAATATCCCTCTTTTAGATGCAATTAAGCAAATTCCTAGATATGCTAAATTTTTGAAGGAGTTATGCACTGGTAAGAAAAAGTTGAAAGGAAACGAGAAAGTGCATATGGGAGAAAATGTTTCGGCAGTTTTGCAGAAAAAATTGCCTCCTAAATGCAAGGACCCAGGTATGTTTACTGTCCCTTGCAAAATAGGTAATATTAAAATTGAAAAAGCTATGTTGGATTTGGGTGCTTCGATAAATGTTATGCCTCGTTCTATTTATAATTTGATGAACATTGGGCCTTTAAAAGAGACGGGCGTAATAATTCAACTGGCTGATCGATCAAATGCCTATCCTGATGGAGTTTTGAAGGATATTTTAGTGCAAATTGATAATTTGATTTTTCCTGCAGATTTTTATGTGCTTGATATGGAGGATGATAATTCTAATTCATCTCCAATACTGTTAGGGAGACCATTTTTGAAAACTGCTAGAACAAAAATTGATGTTTTCACTAGCACATTGACTATGGAATTTGATGGTGATGTTATTAAATTTAGTATTTATGATGCCATGAAATATCCTGGTGTATCTCATTCAATTTTTGTTATAGATGTAATTGATTCTTTGGCGCAGCAAAATTTTGAATTTAATAATGACGATGCGTTGAAGGTTGCTATTTCTACTGGTCTCTGTCAGGAAAATTTGCAAAAGATAAAAGGGAAGTTTGTTTTTCCTTTTGAATTGCAGGAAGTTATTTTTGAATTGAATTCTCTTTGTCCAGAATTTTCCAATGTGTCTTACTTGGAATTACCTCTGTCTCATTCACAGCTTTTGCCATCTATTGTGCAAGCCCCGAAGGTGGAATTAAAGCAGTTACCGGATAATTTAAAGTATGCATTCTTGGGAGATGGAGATACACTCCCAGTAATAATTTCCAGTAAATTGACTGCTTTAGAGGAAGAAAAACTAATTCGGGTGTTGAAGGACCACAAGGAGGCAATAGGATGGACAGTGGCTGACATAAAAGGATTAAGTCCAGCCACTTGCATGCATCGCATCTTGTTAGAAGATGGTGCTAAGCCTTCGAGAGAGGCTCAACGGAGATTGAACCCACCAATGATGGAGGTAGTGAAGAAAGAAGTTTTAAAACTTCTTGACACAGGTATAATCTATCCCATTTCGGATAGTAAGTGGGTAAGTCCTGTTCAAGTAGTTCCTAAAAAGACAGGAATTACTGTTATTGAAAATCCTAAAGGTGAGTTAGTGCCCACTCGAGTTCAAAATGGGTGGAGAGTTTGTACCGATTTTAGAAAATTAAATGCATTAACTCGTAAAGATCATTTTCCATTGCCTTTTATTGATCAGATGTTGGAAAGGTTGGCAGGAAAATCTCATTATTGCTGTCTTGATGGTTTTTCAGGTTTTTTACAAATTCCAGTGGCGCCTGAAGATCAAGAGAAAATCACATTTACTTGCCCTTTTGGTACATTTGCCTATAGACGAATGCCTTTTGGTCTTTGTAATGCGCCTGCTACATTCCAAAGGTGTATGGTTAGTATATTTTCTGATTATGTGGAGAATATCATAGAAGTGTTTATGGATGATTTTACTGTCTATGGTAATTCTTTTGATGAATGTTTAACTAACCTCACAAAAATTCTTAAAAGGTGCATTGAGACTAATCTTGTTTTAAATTATGAGAAATGCCATTTTATGGTGGACCAAGGCATAATTTTAGGCCATGTGGTATCTGCAAAAGGAATTGAGGTAGATAAGGCTAAGGTAGAAATTATCAAATGTTTACCTTACCCTGCAAGTGTGCGGGAAGTTCGCTCTTTTCTTGGCCATGCAGGTTTTTATAGGCGTTTCATCAAAGATTTTTCAAAGATATCCCATCCTCTATGCAAATTACTTCAAAAAGATGTGGTATTTCATTTTGATGATAATTGCAAGAGTGCATTTGACACGCTCAAGGGATCATTGACTTCAGCACCAGTGGTTCGACCACCAAACTGGAGTCTTCCTTTCGAGATAATGTGTGATGCCAGCAATTTTGCTGTTGGTGCAGTACTTGGCCAGAAGGAGGGCAGAGCTTCTTATGTCATTTATTATGCCTCGAGGACCTTGGATGGTGCCCAGTGCAATTATTCGACTACGGAAAAGGAGCTTTTAGCTATTGTTTTTGCTTTAGAAAAATTCCGTTCTTATTTACTTGGCACTAAAGTCATTATTTATTCTGACCATGCAGCTTTGAAATATTTGCTCAACAAGAAAGAGGCCAAACCACGACTTATAAGGTGGATTCTCCTACTCCAAGAATTTAATTTGGAAATTAAAGACAAAAGGGGTGCCGAAAATATGGTTGCTGATCATCTCAGTCGTTTGATCAATAGTGAAGGACCTGCTCCCTTGAAGGATAATTTTCCAGATGAGCATCTTTTTGTAGTTCAAAAGACAACTCCCTGGTATGTTGATTTAGTGAATTATCTGGTTACTAGAACGCTACCTAATGATTTGTCTAGAGCTCAAAAGGAAAAAATTAAAAGTGATGTTAAATATTATGTGTGGGATGAACCATACTTGTGGAAATATTGTTCTGATCAAATTATTCGCAGGTGTGTGTCTAAAGAAGAGGTTCCATCAATTTTATCTTTCTGTCACTCATATGCGTGTGGTGGACATTTTGGCCCTAAGCGAACTGCAAGAAAGGTTTTAGAGTGTGGTTTATTTTGGCCAACTTTTTTTAGTGATGCATACTTATTTTGTAAATCATGTGCAAATTGTCAAAAGACAGGTAATTTAAGCCATAGAGATCAAATGCCTCTTACTCCTATACTGGTTTGTGAAATTTTCGATATATGGGGTATAGATTTTATGGGTCCATTTCCTTCCTCTTTTGGTAATATGTATATATTACTTGCAGTTGATTATGTCTCAAAGTGGATAGAGGCTAAGGCAACTAGGACTGACAATGCTAAGGTTGTAATTGATTTTATTAAATCTCATATTTTTGTCAGGTATGGCACGCCAAGAGCAATTATCAGTGACCGAGGGACACACTTCTGCAATCGAGTAATGGAAGCATTGTTGAAGAAATATGGCGTCACTCACCGGGTTTCTACGTCCTATCATCCGCAGACTAGTGGTCAAGCAGAAATCTCCAATAAAGAAATCAAGTCGATACTTGAAAAGACGGTGAATCCCAATAGAAAGGATTGGAGTTTGCGCTTAGATGATGCACTTTGGGCTTACCGTACAGCTTTTAAGACCCCCATAGGTATGTCTCCTTACCGATTAATTTTTGGCAAACCTTGTCATCTACCTGTGGAATTGGAACATAGGGCATATTGGGCAGTTAAAAATTATAATATGCGGATGGATGAATCTGGAGAACACAGGAAGTTGCAATTGCAAGAGTTGGAGGAAATCCGAAATGATGCATATGAGAGTTCTTGCATTTATAAGGAGAAGACAAAAGCATTTCATGATAAAGCAATTTCAAGGAAAATTTTTTGTATTGGTCAAAAAGTACTTCTTTTTCACTCTAGACTTAAACTTTTTCCTGGTAAATTGCGTTCTCGTTGGATTGGACCTTTTATTGTGACTAATGTGTTTCCTCATGGTGCAGTAGAAATTCAAAGTCTTCACACTGACAAGATTTTTAAGGTTAATGGTCATCGTCTCAAACCTTTTTATGAAGGATTTCAAGTTAATAATGTTGAGGAGGTGACCCTTGCAGTGCCTGAACTCTCTGATTGAAGCATTATTTTGTCTAGCCAAAGACTTTAAAGAAAGGCGCTTTTGGGAGGCAACCCAATTGTTCATTTTAATTGTTTGTTCAATTCCGTGTGGTAGTTTAGAGGTGTTCTCCTTGAATTCGACTAATTTTGGGTTTCAGTTTTCGTTTTTGCCGATTTATAGGTGCCCTTCAGTTTTGACGTGCCCGCGTGATGACATGCAGGAAGCTCACAATCAGAATCGTCCGAAAGCCACCGTGATACGCGACTAGAAAACGCTAGTTGAAGGCGCGTTTTGAATCGCGTTTTCATTCCTGCGAGATTTGTGCATAAAACGCGACTTAGAAAACGCGAGTTGAAGGCGCGTTTTCAGTCGCGTTTTCATTCCTGTAAGATTTGTGAAGAAAACGCGGGTTGAAAAAAACGCGAGTTGCAATCGCGTTTTCATTCCTGCAAGATTTGTGAAGGAAACGCGACTTATAAAACGCGAGTTGAAGGCGCGTTTTCAATCGCGTTTTATGTGTCCCAACAAAGGCTTCAGAAACGCGATTTCAGCTCATTTCTTCCTCTCTTCTTAGTTTTCCAGGTTCAGACTTTGGAGGCTCGCATGGTCAACGTCGATGCCAATGTCGCCGGCATGGCACAGGATTTGGCGCAGTTTCTGTTTCTTACAGGCTTTGCACCTCCGTTTCCACCTCGCCCTTCACTATGCCCCGATTTCAGGGAAGTGTGGTTGCTTTCCCTCTCACTTTTGCTTTTTATTTGTCACATTGAGGACAATGTAGGATTTAGGTGTGGGGGGAGCAGTTATGGTGCTAGTGTCTTTCATTCATTTTCTTTTTCTTCTTTTTAGTGATTAGCTCGTATGTGATGCCAAGTTTGATGTTGGATTGTTGCCTCTATTTCTGCTATTACCAAGTTTTAATAATAAAAGGGTACCAAGTTAATGTGGTTGAATCCAAAAACATCTCTTTGGTGAATATCAATGATTGTTTTTCTCTTATAATTTTTGGTTAACTTTCCTAGGCATAGGGAATGATTATTGGCATTTTCGTGTGAATTGGTCCGGTTATTAACTTTAGTTCTCCATGTTTGAAAATGAGGCTAGCTGATGCAAGTTTTCTTTTGGTTTTTGTGTTATATTGAGTTTTTGTGATTTTTAACTATGAATAAACTTGACTGTACTCCGCTATTAGTTACTACTGAGTAACCGGGGATCTGCACCTAAAAGTGTTGATTCTCGCGTCAAAAGGTAGTAACTTCTATGAGTACGTGGTCACGTGGCGATAGAAGCTGAGTAACCGGGCTCCTTCATCTGGCCAATGTTGGAGTTCGCGTCAAAAGGCTCAAATGGCTAGCGACTAAGTCTTTTGTTACTATTGAAAGAAAAAAAAAAGAGAGAAAAGTAGAAAAAATGTGAAAAAAAGTGAAGGTTGTGTTAGTGTGTAATAAAAGTCAGCTTGCCGAATTATGGATTTAATGTTGAGATTTTGGTTAATAGTTGGACCATTTGCTGATAACTGTTGTGTGTCATTCCTTTTTCTTAGATTAGTTAACCTGGAATTAGAGGCATTTGTGGTTTAGAAGCTAACCGGAGTGATGTTTCTTGGACTTGACCATTGATGCTTGAATATTATTTTTCTTGGTATCTTGGCAATTTGTTGGATAGAGCAATAGCCACTATCAAATATTGGTGTTTGTTTCTTGTTCTCATGCTTGAGGACAAGCATGGTTTAGGTGTGGGGGGAATTGATAGGGTGTTAATTGTTGGTATTTTTATTATTAATTTTCCCTTCTATCCCTGACAAATATTGTGTTAATTGCTGATATTTACTCATATTTGGTATCGGGACTTAATTTCAGGAATGAAGCAGAAAACTACCAAAAAGGAGGGACTTTATGGAGAATATGGAGACTTCTAAGGGCTTCAATCCTTAGGCCTTGGATTGGTGGGGACCACAAAGCTATAAGTCATTTGGGCTCTTAAAAGAAAGGAACGTAGAGAGACTTGGAAGAAGAAGTAATTTTGGAGACTTTGTCCACATGTGTGGGGACCACCGGAGAGAGTTTTGAGTCATCTTACTTTTGGCTTTTTAAGGAGAGGACGTACGGAAGCAAAAGGGGGGGACCTCTAGTTTAGCTTTTTAGTTAAGTTCTAGTTTCCTTTCTCTGGACTGGCCTCTGACACACGCCAGGTGTTCGACAATATTCCCCAACGGGAAAAACATCTTTTATTCCTTGCTTTCTAGTAAAAACGCAATGCCTTTGCAATCCAGTACTTTTGGCTGCAATTCAACTATGAGGAGTGGCTAATTTCTTCATCTAGTCAGAGGTTAAATCGAAGCTTTGGTTCGACAAAACTGTGAGATCGAATTGATTTCCCTACGTTCTTTAATTTGCAAGTATTTATATATTTCCTGTTCACTTATGCATATGATTATTTCTTGCAATTAAATACTTGATCACTGTTTAATTGTGTGAGTAATTAACAGCCATCTAAGAGTGCTCAATCCGTAATTGTTGGGTAATTTTAGTGCATGTGGCAAGTGATATGATTCAATTGTAGTAGAAACTTTTGAGTCGTTGTTGCGGAAATATATGATATAGCCTAAATAAACCGAGCGTGTGTGTTTGTTGGTTATAATTGGTGGCCAGTCTAATGATTAATGCTGTCAATAGGTTAAATCCTAAGAGCGTGTTTAGGACTGCTTAATTGGCTAGGGCAATAACTACAGAGCTTGTTGTGGTTATCGAATCAGGAAGGTTAGGCAGGTTGTCAGAGCTTGTTGACAACCATAACCAGTTTATTTGTAAATGAAAGATTTTATCTCTGCATCTGTGATCAGTGATTCGAACCATAAGTGGAGATTATACCTTTGACTAGAGATTTTCCTTCCGTCAATTTACTTTATATTTTTAATTTGAGCAATTAAATTAGACAGTTCCATATCAACTCCCCCCATTTTTATTTAATGTTACATTCATTCAAAATAAATTCTCAAGTCCCTGTGGATTCGACCCTGCTCGCTGCTATATTCGAATTTTGTCTTTCACGTAATTAATATACTTTGGTATATCGGATCAAGCAAACTCTGGCACCAGGGTGAAGCTAGTAACCCATTGCACAGCCTAAGTCCCTGCTCCAGTACCATAGTGGACTTAATTCGTGACTTAAGAATAGGAATTTTATTTTTGCTGGTTTGACACCCAACACGTTTACAGTAAACGGGCAATAATTGTTACCTGTGGACATCTGGTACACTGGCCGCATTTACATTGACGTAAGTGTTTGCCGTCAGCTAAAAAGTCAAAAGATATGATCAATTTTGACAGATGGTCCCCCCTCTCTCTTCCCTCCGCGTACTTTTCAAGTATTTGGAAGTCTAATGTAAAACCTACATGTGTTTTGCATGTTTGGTCCTTTAATTTGTTGTTGAATGAGAATTGGCAAGAGAAACAGAAAAAAGAGCATTTAACGAACCCTTCATTGCTCATTTATTGTCTCATTTGTCTCTGTCACTTGAGGTAAGCCACGTTTGGTTTGTAAACTTCCCAAAGGAGATTATGTACGCCTGCAAATGCAGATTTACTTTAATGAAGTTTCGTTTTTCAAAAAAAAAAAAAAAAAAGAACCCTTCATTGCAGCCGTGTAAAGCAAGTAGAAAGACCATTTCAAGTGAAATAAGTAACATGCTTTTGCATTTATCAAGCTGTAGACTTGATTTTGTAAGGGTTTGTAAATGGACTTGAGTGTGTACATTCATTTAGTATTTTTTTTTTGTTTAACGCACTATCAAGTTTTCAATTACTATTGTTAGAAAAATTCAAATTTTTGTAATTTTGTTTGAGTATGCATTTAACCTGTTTTAATGAGTTAAAATTTTTTAATACTCGCTGACATTCACTAACATATTGATTAATCCAAAATTGAGTACTTTGGAACCCCTTTTGAAGGGTGGCTCGAACGCTATTTTCTCCGTCCATAAGATTTGGAATCCGAAATCTATTGCGGGGTATCAAACTCCTTGTCGCTTTGACCCAACAATCGTTTGTGGAGCAGAGGGGAGCAAGTGTGATTCAATCATATCATTGCACTCTAGCTACAGACTATTCCCATATCCGTTTAGCCACATTGGTGAAACAATTCTTATATTTACTCGTAGAAAGCAACAAGCACCCTGGTCCCGTGGCTAGTGCAAATGGAAACTCGCAAAGCTCATTGCTTGATATTTCCATGTGCCGTGCAAGGACATATAAACCCGATGCTCCAGTTTGCTAAGCGTTTGCAACATCAAGGCACCAAAATCACACTTGCTACAACTAAATTCCTGTTCAAAACCTTGCAAGAAGTCTCGGGTTCAATCGCAGTGGAGACCATCTCTGATGGATATGATGAAGGAGCAAATGAAGTGCCCCTTGATACATATAATGCTGTGTTTCAAAAGGTTGGCTCAGAAACTCTTAACTGAGCTAATCATGAAGCTTAAAGATCTGGGCCGTCCTGTTGATTGTATTGTGTATGATGCAGTCATTCCCTGGGCTCTGGGTGTGGCCAAAAGTCTTGGCTTACGTGCAGCTGCGTCCTTCACTCAATCTTGTGCTGTCAACAAGATCTACTACCATGTCTACACAGGACTTTTGAAACTCTCTCTGGAGGAGTCTAAAGTGGAAATTCCTGGCTTACCACCACTTTTAGCTTCAGATCTGCCTTCTTTTGTTTCTACTTACGGTTCATATCCGCCAATTTTTCAGCTGGTTACACATGACCAAATGAAGAACATTCATGAAGTTGACTGGATCTTCTGCAACACATTTTACAAGTTGGAGGAAGATGTAAAAGAACATCTGGATTTATTTCAATATTACCTGTACATTACTGCTGCCTAATGGCAAACCTTATTCCTTAATGACCCTGCGAAGCTGGGCTTCCAATAAATATGGATGTGCCTACGTTCTCGTCGGATGGCCCTTGTAACCACATTTTGACTCCCTTAACATTGGGCCATATTACTTCTATGAGTATCATACGATTACAAGGAAACTATACTAGTACACGAATCGCATGGCTTCAGTGACATCCACTGCTGAAGACAAAAGATAGTAGCATTACCTCATATTTCTTTTCACTTTTTTTTTATTTTCAGTTCGTGAGGAATGCATATGAACTAAAAACTAGGGACGAGAGGCAGGAACGGTTGCAATCATTCCTGATGGTTCATTGCTAAGATTTGGTAAAAAAAAAATGTAAGGTGAGGATGGTTGTTCCGGCTCTGATAATCCGGGGCCTCACCATGTGGTACTTTTGGAAGTGTCACCTCGGGTATCTTCTTGACGAAGTGACTTTGACCCGGTTACCACCTCGGCTAGGGTCTTCTGAAGTGACTTTGACCCGGTTACCACCTCAGATAGGGTCTTCTGTCTTAGAGCCGAAGTGACGTCTAAAGACCTGACCACCGGAGAGGTGGGATATGACCTCTGACACCTCTGACACCTGACAAAGCTGCTCTGACACATGCGCCGCCTGACTCTGACAACTGTTCCGGCGCGCCTTTTCGCAAGAGCCCATCAAATCAACTTGATGCACTGCCCATGTCAAATCTTTAGGGACCCGTGCCAGCAGTCCCTCTTTCCTGTCCATCCTCTATAAATACTCAACACTTCTACTGAGAAAGGGGATGGCCAATTTTCTGATAAAGCAACAAACGCTGATTCTCTCAATTATTATATTATGTCCCTAATCCCGAACTAACTTAAGATTCGGAGTTACACCGGGAGATTCAGCCCATCTTGTAACCTAAGCAAGTGACCTTGCCGCTGTAACCCTTTTAGCCGGGACACTTCCCACACTTGGTTCACTCCAGCCGGTCAGAAATCACCTCTTCAATTGGCGCCGTCTGTGGGAACGCGAAGACATCAGATGATGAAGCCTACGCGTTCTAGGAGCAAGAAAGCTCTCACTATTGGGGTTGAGCAAAGTAATGCGGCTCAGCAGGAAGATATTTCCGAAGGGCAGGAGTCCCCAAGGACTCAGCCCGCAAACGAAGAAGCCATAACCCGTATGACCAAGTTTGTGACTGAGAACCCTAACATTTTCGAGAAGTTAGGGAGGTATCTGAAGAAACAAGGCAAGCAAAAGGCCGAGTCCTCAAAAAGGAAGTCAGATGGATCTCCTGAAGGTTCATCTGAAGAAGAATCTGATAGGAGGCGCCTAAGTCGGAGTGCTTCGAAGCGGGCATTCTCCAAAACCACTTCTAAGGTAGCCTCCTTGACCAAGGCATTTTCAAGAGAGCTCTTAGGACGACGGCCCGAGGAGGAGTCTCGACCCATGGGGAGAGCTGGGGTGGATTACATGAGGGCTCCACCCTTTACGGATGACATCAACGAGGAAAGGCTTCCTCCCAACTTCAAGCTCCCATCGATACAATCTTATGACGGTCGAGGTGATCCTGAGGACCACATCCATGCTTTCATCTCGGCCTTCCGCCTATATTGCATCCCTGACCCCGTCATATGCCGGGCTTTCCCAGTATTCCTCCAGGAGACAGCTTGAAAATAGTTTTGGGGTTTAGAACCTAGGAGCATTTCAACCCTGGGGGAATTAGTGGAGAGATTTCTCCACCGGTTTGTCTCTTCCCGGCCTACGACCAGGACCTCGGCTTATCTGTTGAATATGCAGCAGAACTCGGGAGAGTTACTTCGGTCGTATGTCCAGAGGTTCCACGAAAAAAGCGTGCAGATACCTAATCCCAATGAACAGGTTACAATCGCTGCTTTTACCCACGGGCTCGTTGCCGGGGTATTCAACACGGGGATCCACAAGAAGTATCCTCGCACCCTCCAGGAACTATAGATGAAGGTCGAGAAGGGCATACAGACCAAAAACCTCAACCGTATGAAGAAAGAGGTCCAAGCCGCCCGTTCAAGGATTGATCCACGAAGGGGAAAGGACGCTGGCCGAACTAAAGTCGGCACAAGAAGCGGCTTCCAAAATCCTAACCGAGATCGCCGCAGTGTGTTTGACAGGATATCTAAGGAAAAATCATCCATCCCCGAGTCCGAGTTAACCCCTTTGAATACCACCAGATCCCGAGTATTGTCCGTGATGGAACAAAATAATCTCGAAAGGGCACCTCCGAAGATGTACAGTAGCAGAGACGAGAGGAACTCGAACCTCTACTGCCTGTATTACCAGGACATCGGGCATGAGATCGAAGACTGCAACGACCTCAAATGGGAGATTGAGAATCTCATCAGACAGGGGCACTTAAAGCAGTTCATCCGCCGGGGTGGAGGTCATCAACGTAATGAACCTCGACGTGACAGCCGGGGTGACCAACGCCTAGACGAAAGGCGGACATCGAGAAGCAGCTGCAGGCCCCCAGAGGATCCTAGGGAGACAAAAAGGCTTCCCCGAGACGGATCTTCAGGTCATGGGTTAGGGTATGGACCTAACATAGTTGGGGTCATCAACACCATCGCCGGAGGTCCGACGGGAGAAGATAGCCAGAATTCCCGAATGAGGACCTACAGGCAAGCTAATCTTGATCAGGCCGAATCAAGCTCCCGTCTGTCCGAAGTGATTTCTTACGGACCCAGCGATCCTGTTCCAGCTGCCTCGAGCAGTCATGAAACCTTGGTGATTGAAGTACTCACCAACAATTACATTGTTAAGAAGGTCTACGTTGATCCAAGGAGTTCGGTGGACGTCATGTACCTCCGGACATTTGAAAGCCTTAAGTTGAACAGGGAACACATGACCCCGGTGAGAACTCCCTTGGTAGGGTTCGGGGGACACATCGTGCATCCCGAAGGGATGGTTATTCTGACGGTGACTGTAGGGCATCACCCTCGTAGCTGAACCATCCCTGTCAACTTCGTGGTGGTTAAGGCCGACTCTCCGTACAACTTGCTCCTGGGTTGACCCACGCTTAATGCTTTGCGAGCAGTGTACTCCACGTACCATCTGAGTTTTAAGTTTTCTACCCACGCGGGTGTTGCCGAGGTAAGCAGCGATGTCTGCGCTGCCAGAGAGTGCTACGTCGCCACTTTGCAGGCAGCCTCCACATCGGCCTCCGGTACGAGATCCGAGAAGAGGTCCAACATCCTCTCAATTGATTGAATCGGTCCTCAACAAATTGAGAAGCCCCAGAGGCTGGAGATCGGAGATGAGGTGGAGGAGATCTCCTTGGACCCCACTAATCTGGATCAAACGATCCGTGTCGGCATCTGTTTGCCTGACCCAATTAAGGAATGTATGGTGAATCTGCTCAGAGAGTACCGAGACGTCTTCGCTTGGGCCGCAGATGAAGTCCAAGAAGTCCCGCATCACCTCATGGTACACGAGTTGAACGTTGACCCCCAGGCACGCCCGGCCAAACAAAAAAGGAGGCACCTCGGCCCTGAGCGCAGCCGAGCTGTAGGTGAAGAAGTGGACAAACTCCTACCCGCAAAGATAATTCGGGAGGTTCAATATTTGACCTGGTTGTCCAACCCGGTCACGGTCAAGAATGACGGGGGGTTTGGAGAATGTGCGTCGACTTCACCGACTCCAACAAAGCTTGCCCCAAAGACTGCTACCCATTGCCTAAGGTCGACACCTTGGTGGACTCAGCAATGGGTTATGAGATCCTCTGTTTTCTTGATGCCTTTAAGGGGTATCACCAGATCGGGATGAGTCAAGAAGACCAGGAGAAGACGGCCTTCTATACAGACCAAGGCGTATATTGCTACACCACAATGCCTTTCGGACTAAAGAATGTCGGGGCCACATATCAGCGCCTGGTCAACCAAGCTTTCAAATCCCAGATCGACCGAAATGTCGAGACCTACGTGGATGACATCCTTCTCAAGAGTTGGACGACCTCCACTTTTCTTTTTGACCTGAAAGAGGTCCTTGAGGTCCTCCAGAAGACGCGAATGATGTTAAATCCTAAGAAATGTGTTTTTGGGGTCACCTCGAAAATTTTTTTGGGTTACCTCGTCTCGAGGCAAGGCATAGAAGCGAATCCAAATAAAGTGAGAGCGATCCAGAAAATGTCTCCACCTCGGTCTATTCGTGAGGTGCAGAGGCTCACAGAACGGTTGGCGGCCCTGAACCGGTTCTTGTCACAATCAGCTTATAAGGCGTTGCCTTTTTTCAAGGTTCTAAAGAAGGCCGACAACTTCTCCTGGACAGAAGAATGTCAACAGGCCTTTGAGCAATTGAAGGAGTACCTTCACCGCTTCCCACCTCCCAGCACTCACCTCGCCTCGGCCAGGGGACAAGTTGTTTTTGTACCTGTCTGCCGCGGTCGAAACTGTAAGCGCAGTGCTGATCAGGAAGGAGGATGTACAGATGCCAGTCTATTATGTCAGCCGAGTCCTCCGGGATCCGGAGACCAGTATACACAGGCGGAGAAGTTCGTGCTGGCCTTAATCCACGCAACTCGCAGGCTTAAACCCTACTTTTTAGCTCACCATATTTGCCTAAGAACTGACCAGCCCCTCAGACAAATTTTGTCACGCCCGGAGGCTTCCGGACGTCTTACTAAATGGGCCATCGAACTAGGGGAGTACGACCTGTCTTACGAACCTCGAACGGCCATCAAAGCTCAAGCCCTCGCGGACTTCCTGGCTGAATTCACCTTTGATGAAGTGATTGAGTCCACCCCGGCCACCACTGAGTCTCAGCGGTGGATTCTGCATGTGGACGGCTCTTCCAACAGTGAGGGTAGTGGGGCAGGTTTGCTCCTCGAAGACCCCCAGGGAGAGGTGTGCTCATATGCCTTAAGGTTTGACTTTGCCACCTCAAACAATGAGGTCGAATACGAGGCAGTCATTGTCGGACTCCAGCTAGCCCGCAAACTCGGCGCTGTGCACATCTTGGTCTACAGTGACTCCCAACTCGTCGTGTGCCAGATACTGGGTGAATATTAGGCCAGAGAAGAGGTCATGCATCGCTACCTCTCCAAGGTTCACCAATTGATCGCACATTTTGAGTTCTTTGAAATCCAAAAGATACCCCGGTCGCAGAACAAGCGGGGGAACGCCTTACCCCGGCTTGCCTCTACCTCATTTTCTGATTTGAATAAGACGATTCTTGTGGAAATTTTAGCCGAGTCGGGATATCTAGGAGAAGTCGTATATCCCGTTTATCCCGGAGACACCTGGATGGGTCCCTTGATTCGATTTCTCAGTCGGGGAGAGCTCCCTGATGACCGAGCTGAATCGAGAAAACTTCAGCGTAAAGCAGCTCGGTACGCCCTCCGACAAAATCTCTTGTACAAGAGATCCTACCTCTACCCGTGGCTGCGGTGTATCACACCAGAAGAAGGCGAAAGGATCCTCCAGGACATACATGATGGACTTTGCGGGGCTCACGTCGGCTACAGGATACTCGTCAAAAAGGCTTTGTTGCTTGGGTATTTCTGGCCCACCATGAGGGTAAATGCCCAAATCATGGTCCTTAGTTGTCTTTATTGCCAGCACCACGCCCCTGAGCACCACCAGCCAACTAACCTCATGATCCCCATCACCTCGCCGTGGCCGTTCGAATAATGGAGGACTGACATAATCGGTTCATTCTTTAGAGCCCCAGGGAATTATGCCTACGTAGTGGTGGCAGTAAATTACTTCACCAAATGGGTCGAGGCCGAGTTTCTGAGAACCATCACTGGGTCAGCAGTTCAAAAAATTTTCTGGAAGAGCGTAATTTGTCGTTTCGGCCTGCCCCGGATGGTCATCTCGGATAACGGCAGGCAGTTCGCTGATAATCCATTCAAAGCGTGGTGCGAAAATCTTGGGATCAAACATCATTTCACCTCAGTTAGACACCCCCAGGCCAATGGGCAGGCCAAAAACTTTAACCGCACTCTCCTCCATGGCCTCAAAACTAGGCTACATCGAGTCGGATCATCCTGGATGTAGGAACTCCTTAGCGTGTTGTGGTCTTACCGGACTACCCTGAGGTCATCCACCCAAGAGACCTCGTTCTCTTTAACGTATGGGTCCGAAACTGTCGTCCCAGCCGAGTTCATCACTCCGAACCCACGAATGGCAGCGTATGCCGCCGAAGTCAACGAAGAAGAACGACGAGTTGACCTCGACCTCGCCGAAGAGAAGCGTGACATGGCGGCGGCCAAAGTTGCTCTTTATAAAAATATCCTAACTGGTTACTATAACGCTCGGGTCAAACACTACGGTTCAGTCCGGGAGATCTTGTGCTCCGGAAGAATTCTGTCAGCCGAGCTGAACCTCAGGGGAAACTTAGCCCCAAGTGAGAGGGACCCTACCGTGTTGTCGAGTCCAGCCAAAACGGATATTGTAAACTATTTTATTGGGATGGTTCTCGGGTGCCTCGAACTTGGCATGCTGAGAACTTCAGATTGTATCACCCCTGAAGGGTATGTACTCTGTTAGTTAAACTCATATGTTATTTCTCCCTTAGTGTTATTTTATCCTACTCTAAGTGAAAAATAAGGGGACAAAGCAGCAGTAAAAAAGAAAAAAGGAAAATCAAGCTCAATTAAAAAGGCAAATCCAGTTGTATTGAGGCACAAAAAGTAGAAGACCGAGTTCCGGAATGCTCCTAAGCATCCACGACCTCGGCCCATAGGTACAAAAGGGAATGTCTCTAAGCATTCCCTGCCCCGGTGCTTTGTTCTCCCATGGTTCCTCCACCCACCTCGGTGTCTTGCTGCCTTTCAGCCTCTCCGCCGGTCTTGTCCCCTTCGAGGCCATCGCCATCTAAATCAAACTCTTGAATCCACTTGTTGAACTCCGTCCGGACCTCGGTTAGGTCTCTTCCGATCTGGATGCTTTCGGCCATGCGATCACACAGCTCTTTGGCATCCTCATTGTAGTTCGGCGCTTCCTGGAGAGACTCAAGCTGTTCAGAAGAGAGGAAGGGCGCCGCGTCATTGACCGCCGTGGTGTAACCAAACATGAAACTCGTAGCGTCAGTTCGCCGAGGTCGCGGGTGAAAGATTCCGACTTGCCGAAGGCTTCCAAGGCCGACACCTCGGCCATCTCTATTACTTTTTTGGACGATTGCTCTTTTTGGGCTTTTCTTTCTTTTTCTTCACCAAGGACCGTTATCAAGGAGTTCTTTGTTACTTCGGCCAGGTTTCTGGCCGCCTCAGCCTTGTCTCGCTCCAACTCGGTGGCTCTTAATCTTTCTTCTAGCTCAGCAATCTTCTTCTGAAGCTCGGAGGGCGGCTCATAAGTCTCCGTTATGTTCCCATAACGCTGAATCATCTCAGCAAAAAAGGCCGAGGTGGTGGCCAGGAGACAGAGGCACTTTGCATCAGCTCGCCAGGGGTGAGCTTCCTGGCATAGGTATTGTCCCGCGGCAGCTCTGAATGCACGAGGAGCTCCTGTGCAACCAGGGGATTTTTACAGCGGTCGTTGACGTTGATGTTCCACTCCGAGCACCACTGTGCTCCGGAGTGCCTCTTGTCCTCCCTGGCTTCTTAAGCAGGCACGTGGTGGAGATTGAACAACGAGGACCTCGTGACGGGGTGATCTGGAAAAGGTGTTACACCCCGACCTCGGGGTGGAGAGGCTATTGTTACTCCCCGAATGGGGACCCCCACCGGAATGGCTGAGGCTTGGGAGCCCCCTGGAGTGGCCGAAGTGCGTGAGCCTTCCCCCACGACCACTACGGGAGGTGCGCGGATCGCCGTTGTTGCGGCAGTCTTCTTAGCAGGCCTGGCGGAAGGCTCGGCGGTGTCCTTGCATTTCTTTGGTCTTTTGGCCACCTCGGGTGCCGTTCCGGAGGTTATCAAGTCAGAAACTCTCGTCACTGCAAAGTACGAAAGGAGAGTTAGTTAGAATCAAGAAAAAACAAACAAAGTAGGGAATGGAAAAGTACAAGGTTTCTGAAACCTAGAGGAGAAGAAGACGGGGTGATCCGAGCTGATCAAAGCTCGGTTGAGTCCGCCGTCAACAAGAACTGCCTCGGGAAAATCCCAACAGTTAATCTTGAGTCCCGACCCCGTCAGTTTCTTGAAGTTGCCCTCCTCCAATTTACCCGGAGAGGTCTCTTTGACCGGGGTGGGAGGCCTCCACCAGAACCCTCTAGGGAAATCCTCAACTGGAACGAAGATGAAGTTTCCCTTCTACTCCTTTATCGAAGTGGGGGCATCCACCACCAATTTCGAGATTTTGTTGCCGAAGTAAAACCAACACTTTTCACTTTCGCTGTTTTTGAGTGAGTAGCACCGGCGGAAAAGGTTGACAGTGGGGTCTATTTCTTGATGTCGGCAGAACAGTTGGAAGCCGACGAGAACGCGAATGGCGTTGGGGGTGAGTTGAGTGATTCTCACCCCCCAATACCTCAAGTAGTCTCGGAGAAACCTTGTGGTGGGCATTCTGAACCCGGCCTCCAGTTGATCAACATAAATAGCCACTCTACCCCTTGGTGGTAGTGCGGCTGACTGATCTGGCCGAGGCGGATAGAGGCTGTAATTCCTCCTCCAGGGATATCGGCGAACCACCTCGGCTACCAGAGTTCGATTCATGATGCTGCAAAATGTAGGCATTTGGCTGTAGTTGAGTGCTGATAGATCCGGAGGGGTGGTTGGCTCTTGCACACCCTCATCCCTGGGAACCTCGTCGCCGAGGTCGTCATTATAAAGGACCTCAACTTCAACCTCTATCTCTTCTTCCTGCTCTTGGAATGACCCGGTCTGGTGGGACGTTCCGGCACCCTCTTCTCTCGATTCGGAGGCAGTCCTCTTCTCAGAGGGGTCGGGCCTCTCTGCCTCTGTGAAGTCGGGCCTCACTGTCTCTTTGTGGGTATGAGCTGTCCTAGCCATTATTAAAGAGAGAAAGAAATGGACTTACTCAGAAGATGCGGTTTAAGAGATTGCCGAAGTGAAAAGACAGAGAAGCGAAACTCTGGGGTGATTTTAGGTTTTTGGTAAAAAGTGAAATGGTAAAGAAGGATTCCTATTTATAGGCTAACGGGGAAAAGATGAAGAGGCGGTACCTTTGGGATTCTCGAGGGAGCGTTCTCTCTCCTCATTAATGAGAAGACAGTTTGCCTGCCTGCTAATGTCGCGCCTATTCATGAACCTGCCATTAAAGCTGACAGCCGTCCTTTCACTTCTCTTCCAGTCCCATCCACGCGGTCATGACGTGTTCTGGTGTTCCGTGTCCTATACACTTGTCAGCCTCGGGAAGCAATGATCTCGGGAGGCAACGATCTCGCCATTCCCGAGGCTTGGGGGGCTTAGTGAGGATGGTTGTTCCGACTTTGATAATCCGGGGCCTCACCATGTGGTACTTCTGGAAGTGTCACCTCGGGTATCTTCTTAACGAAGTGACTTTGACCCGGTTACCACCTCGGCTAGGGTCTTCTGTCTTAGAGTCGAAGTGACGTCTAAAGACCTGACCACCGGAGAGGTGGGATATGACCTCTGACACCTTAGACACCTGACAAAGCTGCTCTGACACATGCGTCGCCTGACTCTGACAACTGTTTCGACGCGCCTTTTCGCAGGAGCCCATCAAATCAACTTGATGCACTGCCCATGTCAAATCTTTAGGGACCCGTGCCAGCAGTTCCTCTTTCCTGTTCATCCTCTATAAATACTCAACACTTCTATTGAGAAGGGGGATGACCAATTTTCTGGTAAAGCAACAAACGCTGATTCTCTAAATTATTATATTACGTCCCTAATCCCGAACTAACTTAAGTTTCGGAGTTACACCGGGGGATTCAACCCCTCTTGTAACCTAAGCAGGTGACCTTGCCGTTGTGACCTTTCTAGCCGGGACACTTCCCACTTTTGGTTCACTCCAGCCGGTCAGAAATCACCTCTTCATAAGGTTTAGATTTTATTTTATACATCGTTTTTCACATTATGTGTGAGATTCATAAAAATTTGTTCTATAATTATACGTTATTGAAAGTGAGTTACATTGTATGTATATAAAGTTACATTTTATGCATTTTGCACAAAATCGCTCCGAATAGGACTCTTGTCCAAAAACTAGATGCTTGACCAATTTGTTGCATATATTGCTTAGGTGATTGACTGGACATCTAAGATCCTACCAGTAAAGACGATTGGACCAACCATTCCATCTATGTACCTTGACAAGCACCTTCAAGATGACAAGCAGTATGGTCTCAGCCTTTTAAGCCAATGACTAATGCTTGCATGTCCTGGCTAAATGAAAGATCAACCAGTTCAGTTGTTTATGTATCATTTGGAAGTTTGGCAGAACTTGATGCTGAGCAGATGGAAGAAGTAGCACAGGGTTTGAGAACAAGCAACTACTATTTTCTATGGGTGGTTTGTGACGGCCCCACCTCCCCCTGGGCGTACCCTAAGATTTAGCAAACCGCCTGCCCAACTCTCGCCAGGACTCACTCACTCGCATCAATTAAAATAAGGTGCAACCTCAATAATAAACAAAATAACGGTACCCAAGTTTGGAACATACGAATACATTCATTTCTATCTCAACCATCCATACAGTCCCAAATACATCAAAAGATTTAAGTTCTCAGTACATTCAACCCTAATCGAGCGACTAGTGCGAGTACAGTTACAAAATTTAAAACAACTAGACTACGCGAGTCTGTACACGTCTCACGCCTCGCTCGTACCCCTGTAAGGAAAACAAATGGCGTGGAATGAGTTAAAAATCCAGTGAGGTTCCAAATAGCAAATTGACCATTATTTATAAGTACAAGTTTTCGATATAGCAAAGTAACGAGCATGAAGAGTTCATAAAAGTTAGTAATAACATTTCAAGTAGCAATCTCAAAATGAGCGAATGTAAAAGTTTTCAGAATAAATAATAATCCAATAAGCATTAATCATTCCAAAGTATAAGGATACGGAGGGCTGTCAGGAGCCACATTCCCATTGCATCACCAGGAGTTTGATCACGTAATAGTTGACACTCCGTCAACTTTCAAGTAAGTAACCAATTCAATAGAACACCACTTACACTACTCTCTGTCCACCATTCAAACCCCCTACTGGGGCCAAAATCCTCAATAAACACGACTGGTAATACTCGAGTATACCGATTAGTCGAGGAAAATAAATGGCGTGGAATGAGCTTAAAACCCAATGAGGTTCCAAATAGCAAATTGACCATTATTTATAAGTACAAGTTTTCGATATAGCAAAGTAACGAGCATGAAGAGTTCATAAAAGTGAGCAATAACACTTCAAGTAGCAATCTCAAAATGAGCGAGTGTAAAAGTTTTCAGAATAAACAATAATCCAATAAGCAATAATCATTCCAAAGTATAAGGATACGGAGGGCTCTCAGGAGCCACATTCCCATTGCATCACCAGGAGTTTGATCACGTAATAGTTGACACTCCGTCAACTTTCAAGTAAGTAACCAATCCAGTAGAACACCACTTACATTACTCTCCGTCCACCATTCAAACCCCCTACTGGGCCCAAAATCCTCAGTAAACACGGCTGATAATACTCGAGTATACCGATTAGTCGAGGAGATATCACTCCACTCGACAATCAAGAGACCTAGGGTTCGTTATCTAATCGACCAAACCTTTGCCGGCTCGACTCGAGTAACTTGCCGCAGGGTTTCTGGAATTCCAGGAAGTGCGCACATCATAAACAAGTATATCAAATCAATTTCAACAATAAACAAGTATATCAAATAAGGGCAAGTGCGATAAAGTACACTCTTACCCGATCAAACCAATCATATATCATTTAATCATATTGATGAAGTATTGGAAGCAAGTGTCCAGTTCAATCAGATATTTGGAAGCACTCACCAAAATGAAGTGCCCCTAGTAACCACGTCTGGGTTATACTCCGGGTTCGGAGTCCAAATCTGCGATAAAACTTTGTTTCAGAACTTTAAAAATCGACTAAGATTCGAAATTTAGACGTTTCGTTCAATAAGAATCAAGAAATGGAAATTCACTTGGAGAATATTCGTGAAACACTCGCTCGCTTTTCAAACTATATAACTTTATAACATTTATACTTGAAAATGCCATTTGAGTCGAAAGTATAAGGAAAACGTATTCCTAGTAGTCATAGTTGTATTTCTCAAGGGTACAAGTTCGGCCAAATCCTTACTTATATACCTCGGAAAAAGAAGACGCAAATATCCTACATAGTTCAAGTGGTAATCACTTTTAACCCTTACTCAAATTGTAAGTATATTTCTCTAGTTTTCGAGCGTAAATTTGGGCAGCATGCCCTTTGTGTTTACCTAATTTTTCAGCCATTTACGGCTTCATTATTTTCCTCAGCCAATCCCAAAGTCATACACAATATAAATTCATCACAATAGCCGTTCAATAGGTTCAAAGTAATACAAGTACAAAAATCAAGCTAATGACATGTGTGGAAATGAAGTTTAACAAAAGACAGATTTGACGTGTTTTTGCGGAATGGACACATCCGAGGTTACGCTTATCGGATTGAGGTACAATTTGTGCCGTTTCGAAGCTAAGACACAGGGCTACAATTTTGATAAAGACTACTCAGTCCAATTTCCAGTGTAACCCAGTCAAATTCCCAATTCACAGAACCAAATTCCAACTAATAGACCAGTTAACCGTACTACCTTTAAATGGCCATATCTCAAGCTACGAAAGTCCGTTTAAGACGTTCTTGGAGGCGTTGAAAAGTTAAGACAAAGTACTAAAACTTTCATGTTTTGAAAAATGGCTAAATCAGTACGGATCATAGTGAATAGACACGGTCAATTGGATGAACTGTCCAAAACGGATCACTGGATGCATCCTAGGGCAGTGAGGGTATTTTGCTCTTTTCACGGCTACGTTGCTCCGATTGGGCTGAAATTTTGTAGGCAATCATAAAATGTCATTCTCTACAACTTTCATGTTTGTGCTAAACCTAGTTCGGCCTCTAACATCATGAACTGGAACCGGACAGAACTGAACTACAATTTTCCAGAAATATGAAATTTTACGGTTTCAAAGGAAACTTTCTTCATTTCTTGCTTCAATCACCACCACAACCTCTTATATAAGCTTAGATACAACATATACTATCCATACAGCAAGTATAGGCAGCAAATCCTTCAAACCCTAACTCATGTAACTCAAGAAAACATACACTATATCCATCCAAATCATTATAATAGCTATCATCCACCACAAATTTAAGGTGCTATGCCAAGTTAAGCAAGATTAAGAGTAAGAAATGGGGAAATCAGCATTATTACCTTGCTAAAGTGACTACCAAGAGCAGCCCTAACTTTTCCTTCCAAAATTTCACCAACACCCCACTAGCTAAACACTCAAGGAAGGTTTTAATCGGTTTAGTTTCTTGTTTCCTCACTTGGATGGCTCAAACTCAAGATGAAATGGTGAAGCTCTCCCTTGGTTTTTCTCTCTCTCTCTCTCTCAGCCAAAGCAGCAGAAAAATGATGAAGAAATGAAGCTCCATGGTGATAAGAAGGCAAGACAAAAGGTTTGGCAAGAAACCATAGGTGAGTGACACTTGTCACCACCAAAGCCATCCAAAAATTCTTTTTTTTTTTCTTGTATTTTGGCCACAAATTTCGGTCACATGGCTGAAGATGAGGGGGGATATTTTGCAAAAATATCAAGGGTATGTGGTGGTAAGGAAGTGGTGGTCAAGTGGTGGGTTGAATCAGTAGTGATAGATACCCGTCGGTTCGAACCGTTTTTTCTTAAATCACGTATATTCATGGTTGTTAAAATCGCGATCCGGATCGTAGGATCGTACGATCCGGAAAGGCAAAATCGATCCGGATCGCACTCAAAATCGCAAATTCCTTGAATCTATATAGGATCGAGGTAGGATCGGTAGGATCGCGTAGAATCGTACGATCCTACGATCCTACTTCGATCCTACAATTTTTTGCTAATTTGTGGAATACAAGGTTCATTTTGCAAGTAAAAATCGACATTTGGGGTAGGCTTGTAAGTTCACACTCAATTGCAGGCCTTAGTTGCAATGTTTTAACAAATTTTGCCTCAAAGTCAAAAGATTCCGTCCAAAAGCTTCGGGCCTTCTTCATCTTCCCCTCAAGCAGAGCTTTGACGTTTCTCTTCTCCTCTCCGCTGCCCAAATCAAATCCCAAATTTTAACCATCAAACCACCTCAAGTTTCGGCTACAGCTCTTACCAAGAACCCACAAGACAAATCGCTGCGGCTTCTACCAGGAACCCACAAGCTACAGCCGACAGCTATTGCAGAAAAAGTTCATCTTCTGCATTGGGTGAAAAGCTGAGCAGCAAAATCATCATCTTCCTCTCTCATACTCATACTACTTTGTAAGCGTTTAAACATGAGTGCAATAGTGACTAATTAATGGCGTGTGAAATTAGGATGGAAATGTACAAATTTTACCTTTTCTCAAGCTTTTTTCGTTTACATTGTAGGAAATTATATGATACCAGGAATTCTATTCTGTTGGATGGTGCTCCTATTTTTTTTCTCAATAATTGAAATTTGTATTTGGCAACTTTAATTAGTGAAACCACAGGAAGTTTTAAATACTTGAATTAAATGATGAAATGAAATCTAATGCCAGAACTTTTTCTGCCCATTTAATATTTGAGCTTTATATATATATATATATATATATATATATTAAGTTTTTGTAATGAATGTTCAATATTTGATCGTTAACACATTCAATTCACACCTATTATGTATATGCACTTCTAACACGCATAACCTTTTTTTATATTCATATATATACCTTTTTTGATTAATATTACTTTTCTAAAAATTTCATTCTTCAACTACGTACATATTTTTCATTAATTCGAAATTGTAAACATATTATTGATCTTTTGTGATTGGCAATTGGCAATCAAAACATTCTTGAAATGTTGTCGGCTGTAACTTCTTCATCTTTTTATTACTTGTCAGATAGTAAGTAAAAAATGCTATATATTGATGAGTAACTTATTTATTTGATATCTTTTAGGATGTACAAAATGGTATATGAATTTCAATTTCATTAATTTAGTAAATTTAGGAGCTTTTGGTGGGATCTTACGATCCTACGATCCGATTCTGTGAAACTAAAATCGATCCTACGGGGAATCCCGATTTTACAAACCTTGCGTATACTAGGGTTTTTACCTTCTAATCACTAACTTATTATTATCACTTCAAATCATATAATATTTCCTCATCCAAAAGTCACTTGTACCTACCAAATTTGATCCTCACTCCGTACCGAAAAATCACCCTACGGAAAAACGTGAAAACCCTAACTTGCTCCAACTTGAAAACGAAAAGTGAAAACCTTTACTTTCATGTTCATTTGCACTTATTGTGGGGTGATTGGGTGGTAGGGCTATTATAAAATCATAATTTCCAATTAAAAGGGCATTTTTAAGAAAACGTGAGGGATTTTACAATTCTATAAATTGAATTTAGCGTTTCGGTTGAAATATGGGAAATTTGAGAAAACGGTCAGTCACAAATGAAACTAGGGTTTTGATTAGACTTTATTTCTAGAATTTAGGGTTTCTAGTTTGCAAAACAAAACAATAAAATAAAGAAACCGTAATATTCTCTTTGAGGCTAAACAACAATAGTATCCTAAAAGTTGGGGTATCACATGGTTAGAGAATCAGAATCAAATAAGCTGCCGAAAGATCTTGTTAAAGAAACACCTGATAGAGGATTAGTCATTTCATGGTGTCCTCAGCTTGAAGTTTTAGCCCACAAATCTATAGGGTGCTTTATCACTCATTGTGGATGGAATTCAACAGTGGAGGCCTTAAGTTTGGGAGTCCCAATGATAGGCATGCCACAATGGACCGATCATAGCACGAATGCCAAGTTTGTAACGGACATCTGGAAAACGGGAATCAAAGCTCAGCCAGATGAAAATGGAATCGTTAGAAGAGGTCATTCGTCAACGCATAAGCACAGTGATGGAGGGGGAGAAAGGACAAGACATTAGGAAAAATGCATATAAATGGAAGGATTTGGCCAGACAGGCTTTTGACGAGGGGGGAAGGTCAGATATAAACATTAAAGACTTTGTATCCAAATTGATTCAGTTTTAAAGAGATAATCAAAAAGTTATATCCGTCTTCTTCAAAAACAATCAAAAGGCAACCAGGTAACTGTCATATGAAAATTTGGGCTTTGCATAGTAGCATCCGTTACCCAAAAGGGCGCAAGATAACCCAAATTTTCATTTTGTAAAAAATGTCCCATTTAGATAGCATCCTGTTACTTAGTTTTCAACATCAAATGTGGGCTGGGCATAATAGCATCCGTTACAGAGTGTGCCGTCTAATTGAGAATACTCTCAATTATTGGTTTTCCTCCATTAAACTGCGAATTCTTTTGCAAATCAAAAAACGCATCAAGTGAATGCATCTTTTGAGGAAACAATGCATTCGATAGATTTTAAAAACAATGCATTCAAATGATTGGAAAAAAATTAGAAAAAATCGCCCTTTAGAAATAGGTTTGAAAAACGCCACTCTATAAGAATTTTTCTTTCTTAAAGTCTCACTTTTAGGCAATGTTCTGAAACTCGAACCGTTAATTGAACCGGCGAGGTGCTCGGATCGAGATTCAACCGGTCAGATCTATTCAACCTTGGTTCAACAAATTTTTAAAAAAATTATATATATATATATATATATACACACACACACTAAATAAGACATGCAATGAACTAATTTAAAACTTTATATGATGAAGAGCTTAATATTTTCAAAGAACTTAGATTTTCACAAATAAAAATTTTAAATTATAAGTTGCAACAAATAAATTTCATCTCAGTTTCAATTGTATCTATCAAAAAATAATCTTAAATCCAATTCAAAAATACCACAATTTTCTAAAATTATACAAAATTCACGCCCATGGAAATTAGACATTGCGAATTTAAATTTTTAATTCACATTTTTGGAATTTAGAGATTACAACTTAAAAAAAAGAAGTTTGGAGTTTAGAGGAAATTAAGAAAATAGAAAATAGAGTTGCAAACTTGATAAGAGGCAAAAAATGAGAAGAAATTGAGTGGACATGGCATTTAATAATTAGTCTTTAGGGTTAAGGAAAACCTATTATATATATATATATATATATATATTCAATTTAATATGCAAAAACAAAAAAATCGCCGGTTCAACGGTTCAATCCAGTTCTACAATTCAAGAATTGATTTTTAAGTCCAGTCAACCCGAGTAATGAACTAAACCAGAGTTATGACCGATTTGCGATCCGACTAGTCGAATCGGCCAGTCCGATCCAGTATTCAAAACAATGCTTTTAGGAAATTCATTCATGCAACGTGTGGTTTTTAAGGGTTAGTATGCAGCATCTTGCTACCAACAAATACAGAAGGACTTTGGCATAGCCAAATAGGGGCTAAATCTACATCCTTTTATCGTAGATCAACACTTTTTATTCCCACAACTCAATCAGTTGGTAGGAACGTAGTTGGATGACTTTGAGGTTCTTCATTTGATTTTCAAATCTTCTTATTTTTCCTTTCTCTCGTAAGAATTAGAGTCTCTTGAAAAAGAAAAATAAAAGGATAGTAATGTTGCAAACAAAATTTTATGACTTTAACATTGGAACTACGAAAAAAATGCGAATATATGACAGAAGGGCAAATTTAACTTTCCCCCCGAATTACATACAAAATATTGCAAGGTTAGGATTTTTCACCTTGAATTGGATTCTATAGAAAAAATCTACAATGGATTTGGGTGGACAAAACTATGCCATCCTTCCCTTTGTCCCATATCTATTGACAGTACCACCTACTGCGCTGCATTCGATTCTCCAATCATGTTTACTGTGTTCTGTTTGTAATTGTGTGTTTCATACTAAAATCTATGTCGATGACCTATGGATATGAACCTTGGAGTAAAAAATTCTCCTATCAACTGACAAATTTATTATTCAAGACTTGGATCCATTGGCTATTTGTTTATTGATATCTTGATCTTGGAATGTACAATGCAGATCACATTGTTCTTAGGCGGCCAACAAAGATTATCTCGGGCAAAAAGAAATACAAAATGGAGAATATAACTGGGCTTATACAACAAAAGATGCCATGTCCACCCAACCACATGTCTGTACACATTCTTCTGTCTACTCATACAAGCTATAAGTACTCTCTCCACGAACTCTTAATTCTTAAAGGTTGTGATACCTCAAAAAGAGTCCATACAGAGCAATTGATGGAAACTTACAGAGCTCATTGCTTGATTTTGCCATTTCCCATCCAGGGTCACATAAACCCAATGCTCCAATTTGCTACGCGTTTGCAACATCAAGGCACGAAAATTACACTTGTTACAACCAAATTCTTGTTTAAATCCTTGCAAGAAGCCTCAGGTTCTATCTCAGTGGAGGCCATCTCTGATGGATACGACGAAGGAGCAAATGGAGTTGCAGCGGGAATATACTTGGCTATGTTTAGAAAATGTGGCTCAGAAACTCTTACTGAGCTAATCTTGAAGCTTCATGATTTAGGTTGTCCTGTTGATTGTATTGTTTATGATGCATTCTTGCCTTGGTGTCTGGATGTGGCAAAGAGTCTTGGCTTACGTGGGGTTGTTTTCTTCACTCAATCTTGTGCTGTCAATAACATCTATTACCATGCTCACAAAGGGTGCTTGAAACTTCCTCTAGAGGAGACAGAAGTGGACATTCCTGGCTTGCCACCACTATTAGCTTCAGATCTGCCTTCTTTTATTTCTGATTATGCTTCATATCCAGCAATTTATCAGCTGGTTGTACATGACCAAATGGAAAACATCGAAGAAGCTGACTGGATTTTCTTCAACACATTTTACAAGTTGGAGGAAGAGGTAAAAATACTTGAATATTCTCAATTGTGGCCAAATAGATTATTGGCTAGCCAGTGGCAAAGCTAAGTCCTTAAATGACCATGCCAAGCCATGTGATTGTCAACTAATATTTCAAAACTAAAACTTGCTCTTTGTCTACTAATATGAATTTTATTGTTTATATGTATATTGCTTAGGTGAATGATTGGATGGCAAAAATCCTACCAGTTAAGACAATTGGACCAGCTATCCCATCCATGTACCTAGAGAAGAGCCTTGAAGATGACAAGCACTATGGTCTCAATCTTTTTAAGTCAATGACTAAAGCTTGCATGTCATGGCTGAATGAAAGGTCGGTCAGTTCAGTTGTTTATGTAGCATTTGGAAGTTTGGCAGAACTTAATGCTGAGCAGATGGAAGAATTAGCATGGGGTTTGAGAAAGAGCAATTACTATTTCCTATGGGTAGTTAGAGAATCAGAATCAAACAAGCTACCAAAAGATTTTCTCGAAGAATCATCTGATAAAGGATTAATAATCTCATGGTGTCCTCAGCTGGAAGTTTTAGCGCACGAATCTATGGGGTGTTTTATTACTCATTGTGGATGGAATTCAACACTGGAGGCTTTAAGTTTGGGTGTCCCTATCATAGCAATGCCACAATGGACAGATCAAAGCACAAACGCCAAGTTTGTAATGGACATCTGGAAAACGGGAATCAAAGCTCTTCCAGATGAAAATGGAATTGTTAGAAGAAATGTGATTAGTCAATGCATAAGCCTAGTAATGGACAAGAAGAAAGGACAAGAGAATAGTCAAAATGCAAAAAAGTGGAAGGATTTAGCAAGGCAGGCTTTTGATGAGGGGGGAAGTTCAGATGCAAACATTAAAGACTTTGTATCCAAACTGGTTTGAGTCTTGAAGAGTTGACAAAATAGATCCGTCTTCTTCATAATTAATGCAACCATCATCAGAAAATTAAGGAAAAATGAGGGAATTTGACCCTATACATTTGTCAGGAGGTTTCCACCAGCAACCGTTGTGATATCCGAAATGTGGCTACAGCAATGAGAATATAGCACATATTGTTCAGTAGTACATGAAAGTTGAACGCAATGTAAACAAAAGTGTTTGCTATCACCCCAGTTCTTTTATAGTACTGCAAATTATAATTGAGTTAATGTATCACCCCAGTTCTTTTATAGTTGAAATAAGACTATCAAGGAAAAGAATACAAAATAGAGCAAAAAGAGAACTGAGAACTGAGAATTGAATCTGTTGTCCGAGTGAAGAAAAGTACAGATAACATGGTATAAGTATTTTTTTTCCTTGTGATCTCTGCTAGGTGAGAAAAGGCTACCAACAAATGCAAAGCTTCAACTTCCAGTACCTCTAAATCGTTTCAGGAACAAAAATATCATGACATCCAAGTTCTCCCACTATTTTTTTTCTTTTTTGGGTATCCCGCAGGGAGCAGACCCCGCAGCAGACTAAATCCCCTGCCCCTGTAACTTGCTGGCAGCGAGGCTCGAACCAGAGACCAAGCCCTATCTTCAGCAACCCCTTGCCAACAAACCAAGCCCCGGGGGACAAGTTCTCCCACTATCCATTCCTCTGAGAATGAAAAAAGGATCATCTAAAGAATAAAATCAAGTGCAGATATAGTATGCCCTTCTCTATATTCTAATAGGTGTTCTGTTTTAACTAAAAAGATAGTTATGAAATCATGAAACATCATGACAATCCAGATAAGTTATCTCCCTATTCATTTTCATCCAAATCAAAAATAAATAAATAAATAAAGTATGATAGTCAGAAGGGTAGTGTTTCTCCTGTTTTCTTTAGTCCCTATAAAAGATTCTCTAATAGCATCCCACATATTAAATGAACTGGTATCAAGCTACTAGGCCTCTGCCTTTGGATCTATTTAGACTATCACAATTAGATCTATTTAAAGACTGATTTAAGGATTAATCAACTCTTCATCAAGAATAAAAAGTGAGTGCATGATCTTTAGGCAAAAGCATGCAAGTTTAATAAAACTAATCCAGACAAGCTCGTTAACTTTCCAAGAAATCACAACTTAAATTGGTCATTACTAAGCAAGGTTTCGTCAAAAATACACCCTTATCCTCCCAAAGAGAGTTATCTTCTTTAAGGATTTCCCATTCTGCAAAAAGTACTCCACTAGCTCGAGTTCATCTGCCTCCCTTTTGAATTTTCTGATTCCTATCTCCCTAAGATGCACAACTAAGTGTATTGGAAATGCCTTTCAAAAGCCGAATCCAAATGCCCTATCGGAACAAAGGTTCCCCAGGGACGCTGCACATAAGGAGAAGATCAGGGAATGCAGAACATTATGAATTGACTCTGCGACAATAACGTTGGTCCTAACTCGCTTTGTTATGGATTAGCACTTCATGATTAGGGGCTTTTTCAGGTAAGCTTGACGAGACTTGCTACACTGCCACATAAAGAGCATCGTTATAATTAGAAGCTCCACAATGGTTAAGTCGTTGAAAGTTGGCAATAAATTTCTAGAAAGACAGAGCCTTCATAACAATGAGGAGAAAATCTAGACAAGTCAATTTCATAAGATCTCTAAAATGAGGCGAAATGTATCAGAAGAAAGGAAAAGGAAAAACACACCTTCAGACTCAAGTGAGATATATTACGTGATTTCACATTTTGCAACTCACGAACAAACTCAAAAGCATGATGTCTACGGGAAAGCAAGTTGCTTCCATTTCTTCCACCATGAAGAAACTTAACTTCTACTGCAGCTCTAGCAAGAAACATGAGGTATTGCACGACCTTTACTTTGAACCCAAGGCCTCTGTAGTTGAAATATTTAAGAATGGGAGAATCCATAATCATCTCATGATCTCTATAAACTCTGTACTCAAAATATTCAAGATTGTTCGCTTTCACACCAATAGGGAACTTACCGCCCATACCAGAGAGTACAAGATTTTTTTCAACTTAAGACTCGAAATCACAAGAATTTTTGTCATTAATTCCATCACTGTTCTTAAAAGGTCGGAAGAATAAGTACAATTCTTCAAGCAAAGGACAACCCTGAATAAGTCTACGAACAGAAACTCCTACCAATCCGAAGGCTTGCAAGTGAAGCACTCTAAGCCTCAGCAAAGACACTGAATCCGGGACAATCATAACCACCTCCGCATTCAGTTTCAACGTAACAATTTTTTTGCATGTAAATACTCTAGGAAGAAATAGATAGAGTACATTCTGATCAATTGCCATCAAAATCTCAAGTTCTTGGACAACAAGTGAAATTGCAGCAAAAATTAACCATTCAACTGCCAAGCTTTCAATAAAGTGCAACAACCACAGCTAAATATTCTTACAGGAACCTGATTTTGCGATACGACAGTCTATTCCCTAAACTAATCAAACTTAAAAAGAGCCTTTTACTGTCATTCTGATCAGTTGCCTCAGTTAATTGGAGCGTACCAACATCAAGATCGACATCAGGAACTGAAATAAAAAGATTTCTCCGCCTTGTGGACAGAATGGAGGTGGCTGCAACATCTTTTGTTGCAAGGAATAACAAAATGTGACGCAGAATGTCATCTAAAAGGGCACTCAATCTATCACTACCAGTTGGGGTTTTAAGCAGGGCTTGAGAAGGCTGAAACATTTTTAACTTTATACACCAGCCAAACAATCAACCAACCTGGAATTTTGCCAATTTTCAATTCTGGGGCTAAAACAGAAAAGGGGTTTTGCTTAAACAGGAGATGACCATTAAACTCTTGGTTCTACAATAACAAGACATTCAAGAGTAACAGAAAATCCAAGAAAAGAACCTGAAATTTTTGAAAGTACTGCGTTTTAGACCATTGAAATCCCCAGCTGCAATTTGTAGTGAAGCCCAACTTTTGCATTATCAACAGCAATCTGCGGTTGGCTCTTCAGGAACTAATCTGAAGCCAAAAGTCAAGAAATGCTCCATGAAATACAAAGGGCTCCATCATTCTGGCAACTGGAAAGTTATACTTCATTGAAGAGAGTGGGCACAGGGAAGAGTATCAATATCTGGAGTGATAACTGGTTCCCAACAATGGGAGGCCAACTACTGTGAGACCAGTGAATTGTGAGAAGCAAAAAGTATGAGAGCTGATTACCAACTACAAATGGAATAGGAATGTAATCTTCAATGGGGAAGATGATGAGAACGTTCTGAAGATTCCAACTAGCCTGTCAGGAAGAGCAGACAAACACTACTGGGTGCACAGCAAGAAAGGAGAATTCACAGTGAAATCTTTTTACAGAGCCCTGATGATGAGGGAGGAGGAGAAGCAACAACAAGGAACAGGGAAAGAAGGAACAAGTGTTGATGACAACAACACACAGATTTGGAAGACAGTGGGGGTTAAATATAAAACATAAGATTAAGATCTTTGTCTAGAGGTTTATTACTAATACTGTGGCAGTAAGACTGTAACAGAGGTAATATTCAAGAGGACAAAGCAAGGAAATCCAATCTGTGCAAGTTGTGGAGAGCAGATAGAAAACTTAGAGCATGCACTTTTTTCACTGCTATCAGGCCAAGCAAACATGGAAAATAGCACCAATTCAATAGGATAGAGTTCAGAATCAAACTGTTTGCTTCAAGAAATGGTGGGCGTCTGTAGTACATGCAAGAAGTAGTAGGGATGGACAGAAACATCTGGCTCTGACGGCCAATAGTCTTTGGCAAATTTGGAAAGATAGGAATGATAAGGAATTCAATGGAAAGCAAAAAGAAGGGATCAAGACAATCCAGAAAGCTAGCTGCGAGTGGCTGGAGTATGAAGAGGCTATGAAAAGGGAGGAAAATAGAAGCACAACAGAAAATGGTGAAGCAGAAAGGAGGGATGAGGATGAAAGTAGTGAAGGGGATGGCATTAAGCTCCAAGTAGCTGCCAGAGGTAACAATGATGCAAACAAGCTGGGAATTGGGATTTTAGCAAAGAAGAATGGAAATCAAGTACTTGCAGAATGGGCACTGGTTGAGAGAAGCTCACATCAGAAAATGCAAGGTGAGGCCGAACCTGTAAGACTAGGTCTGATCAAGGCAAGAGAGCAACAGTGGTAAAGGATCAGAATTGTTACTGAAAGCAGGCAATTCACTTCTATGATCCGCGCAGGAACAGTTAAAGACATAAAAATGTCTACACTGGTGGAAGAGATGAATTTACTTGCTAACTTGTTTTAAATGTGCTCGTTTTCTGTAGGAAATTCTGATAATATGAATCTATGAATTAGTCTTAGCTCGTATGCTGTAGGCATATTTAGAGATGAGGAGAGAATTTTGCTTCCCCTCAAGTGTCCAGATACACTTTTGTAAGATGCTTGAGCTATTGTTCAAATACCGTAAAGTTTAGACGTTTCAATAAAATTCCTATCGTTTCAAAAAACAAAAAAAAAAAGAAAATGATGCAAGAAACTAGAGACTTTTGCTATTTTCCATACAGCTTATCCTGAGAAATAAATTGAAAAATGGATTACTGGAATGCAATTTTTGGTCACTCAACTTTTTATAATTTCAGATTGCTTACACAACTTTTAAAGTGATAAAGGCTTGACAAATTTTACTGTCTCAGTTCTAGTGATCAAGTCAAACAACTTATGCATGAAATTTGGTTATCTCATTTTGATTTGTTCTAATATTAGAAGACATGACCAAAATATACTATTTTCTAAGTTCAATTGATTATTTAAAAGAATAGTTTGTCTAACGGGTGTCTATTGTACTTCAAGTGTTAGATTTTTAGAAAGGTAAGATTAATTAGAGAAAGTGTATGCATGCAAAGGTGGTTAGTAATTGTTAAAGTGTGTATACATAGTAGATTAAGTGAAATTTAGGTATGTTAAGAAGTATCTAATGAACACCTGTTAGAAAAATCTTTAAAGAAAGAAAAAAAGAGTTTAATGATAGAAAAGTAGATGATGTAAATAGTTCATGTGACTATATAGCTTTTTGGCCTTTCTTTTCATGATAAGATGTCCAATGCAACATGTTTACTTACGTTGAGGTCTAAATTTTTAGGAGGATAGTGGGTGAATTATTGTATTATTCTTATAGTTTAGGCATTACACTAAAATACTCTAAAAAATTTATATGATAAGAAGCATGATTGTTAACATTTTTAATGTTTACATAATTGATTACTAACATTTCAACAGAAGGGACTACATTGGGGCACTGCTTGTATATTAGGGACTAAGTTCTATTTTTCCTTAGAGGAGATAATTGGGTCTTCCACTAGGGAATTATAAAAGTAACTTTTCTAAATCTTTTAGATGAATGAATTGATTATGATTGCAACTTTTGATCAGTAACAAAACTTTGTGTTTTTTACACATTAATTTCCTAGTTTTTGCATTTGTTGTTTAGGGCCTATACATGTTCTGTCAATACCTTTTTTTGTTTTTTTTTTTTGGAAATCCTCTCCTATTATAAGGAGGGATCATTTTTTCCTTTTTTTTTCTTTTTTTTTAAATCCTATCCTATTATAGGGACGGGTTTTAGGGAAAGCGATGTCAAGGGGAGAGAGGCATCAGCAAGGGTACTTGGAGAAGGGGATGGTGGGGAAAGAGGGACGTTTCCTACTATTCCTATGGTGTGCTTGCTCACTGTTGGTGCTTCTTGATTGAAATGATGTTGGTAGGGTTCAAACCTTGACTAACACCTTATGAAGAAAGTTAGTTCCCCTTGGTGTAGAGGTGCAAACAAGCCAAGTCAATCTCGAACAGTGCTATGCTCAAGGTCGACTCGATTGAGTTTGAAAATCTATAGATCGAATTTGATTTGTTAAGGTTTTTGAGATGCTGGAGTTCTACTTGTTTGGACTTGACCAACAAGCTCAACAAACTATTGAGTTTAACTAAAAATGATCGATATTTGACTCATTTGATTAAATAAACTGCTCAAGATCAATTCTAACTTGGTCAATTTGAGTCAAGTCGATCGTTTGAGCATTAAGCTCGCAAGTAGCTCGAAAATTGCTCGATTAGTTAGCACCCTATCCTAGTGGCCATTGGCCCAATGTCAATACATTTATTGCATGTTACTGGACCAATGTCATTGTATATATTGCATGTTACAATTCTTACTAGCAATTGGTCTAGGGCCTCTATCATTGGCAATAGCTATTGTACCGTACATTGTATGGCTAACAAAATAAATCCTTATACTATATAAGATTGAGTTTGGATTAAAAAATGGCTTTGAATTTCAACCGCAAGAGTAGGGGTATTTTGGGATTGTGAGGTGGTTTTAAGTGTAGTTATAGTATTGGGTACTACTTTAGATAGCATGTGTATTATTGTGTTTACTGAAATGTCCTTGTATTCTAAAAGATGCAGTGATGATTTGTTCAAAGGTTTGGGTAGTCTGGGAATGTGAGATTATTTGGTCATCTTTTCTACAATGGGTACAACCCATAATAGCTTCTTTATTGGTGTAATTACTTAAATGTCCTTGCAGAGACATTCATTTTGGTTTGAATCAATTATTACTATTACTTTGCTATTATAACTTGAAGAACTTCAAACATCATTTTCATCTCAATTAAAGCAAGGACAATGTGGTTTATTAAGGAATTTATGATTGAGCGTTAGTTTCAACTTCAATTCTTCAAATGTCTGCCCCTTCACATTCTTTCGTTATGTTCCTTTCATCTTCCGGTAAATACTTATTTGTATTGCTATTGTACTCTAGATTTCAATATGGTTCTCTAATGAAGTTATTCTTGGTGGTTCAACTTGAGGTGAGGTTTCATTCTTTTTTTTTTAATTTCTATTGTTAGCTAAATGCTTTCATTCCAAATTGGATACTCTGTTAGCGCAATTTAATGTTGATAGTAATGTTTCCCCACAAAGTTGGTTATTCTATACAAATTAAATGGTATGGTTTTGTTGGAATAGGTTTCGATCAACAAGAATGTTGGCTACTTTGATCAAAAAGCCTCCACCATAGTTGGCTACTTTCATCAACAAGAATGTTGTGTAGATGCATCATTAAGTGGATAATCACTTTGTTTATTTGTCATTCTCTGAATCGTTTGGGTATCTGTTTAAAGTTCATTTAGTCTTGTTAATGAAAAGCTCATACACAAGTGTTTGTTTCAAAATATATGAACTGAGCAAGATAGCATGCATAATTTCCTTCTCCACCTCCCAGTATACATTAGATATTTTGTTACTTCATTTTGTTACTCAATGTGCATGAATTTTTTGATATTCGCTTGAACTACTGTAAAATCTTCTTTAACTATAAGCACCAAACACCCGCGCGATGCGCGGGCATTCCCCTCCTAGTATAGATATAAGAACAACTCTTACAGACAATAAGATAAGGTGTATAAACGCGTCTTAATGAACCTACTATGACAATATCTATATGTCGGTATTTATTGAATAAATTTATTGTTTAATGTCTATATTTATTGTGTTAGTACCAATTAAAAAGAACTTCAATCTAGTCCAGCAGATATTCAGGGTTAGCTATCTTATATTACAATATCTTACACATTAACATTTATTTGTAAAAATTATTTTAACAAATTTAATATTTGCATATTTTCTATTTTTCATTTAATTTTTTATTTTTCTTTAATTAATTATCCTAAAAACCATTATTTTTAAAAGTAAAAAAAAAAAAGTTCACAAAATGTTATACCTATAAAATATGCACCGTTATTTGAAAAATGAAAATATGTATATTCTTTGAAGTTGAACTCATATTATTTTGTGTGTTATTTCTATTAACAATGAAGTATAGATGATTCACCACATATAAATTTTTTCCATCTAATTGTTCATTTTTTGAAAATTAAAATTTCAATGGTAGGGATAATTGAGTTCTGCTTTCTTTTTTTTTCCTTTTGCTTTCTTTTATTTTTTATTTTTTGGGCAAAATCTAATATAAAGCACAAAAAGATTCTACCATCCAAAGAGTACCTTGTTTTGGCATCAATAGTAATATTTTTGAAGATTTGAAAAATCTAATTAGGCTGCGATTGATCAAGAATTTTTAATGAAAATAAAAAACTAAAAATAGAATACAAAGAGACACATTGCTTTGGAGTGTTATATTTTATTTATTGCCTTCATAATTCAAATTTAATTACGGTTACAATTTTTCTCCTAACCGCTACAATTATTGTTATTATTAAAATGCAATATATCTAATTATTAAGGAGAAGGGTATTTTGTATAAATAGAAAATTAAGACCAGATTCTTCTTAGTTTCTAATGCTTAACATTTTGTCTTGTCATCAACTACTATTTTCTTTTAAGTCAATAGATGTAGTATAATGAATTTTGATCATCACAATAAATTAAAAAGAGTGTAATATGAAACTTTAATCATCAATTAACAAGGACATAATTGAAATAACAAAAACTAAGATTAAAGGATCAAAACTCATGATATTTTTTATACAGTAATGATAATGATCATGGAATTGGATCAATCTCAGAGGAAAGTAAACCATTTATCACGTATAAAAGAATGAGTTGATGTTTGTGGAAGACAAAAACGTTGCCTTTGTTTTGTAATCATTTCGTGCATGCATATAAAGCGTGCATGTCTTGTTTTCTAGTGCAGCAGCCTACTTTGAACAAAGATGTGAGAACGTTGACTCAAAACCGTTAGCTAAATCCGCACTGCCCACCTTAAATCTACACTTAAGTCACTTAGCACTACAATTTTTTTTTTTTTGAAGTGTGATTTTAGAATCCAGTAGTGTAAATTTAGCCTCTTTTTTGACTTAAACACAAAATAAGCCAGGTTTGGATTTTTGCACTTGTTAGGGATTGCAGAAATAACAATACGATATATCACTATATATTTTTCTTACTCTAGTAAATTGTCCATGCAAGCAAAATCTCGTGGTTAGAGGAATTGATGGAAACTTACAGAGCTCATTGCTTGATATTGCCATATCCCACCCAAGGTCACATAAATTTGTACAAATTTTGGATTTAGGGTGCTAAGGATTGAATCGAATAGTTCCCTTGTCAAACATGAAATATAAATGCAAGTTCCAAGTTTTCAACTCACTTGTATTCTAGGCGGAATAAAAAATAAAGCAACACTTGCTGTAGAGTGAACAATACTATGCAATCTTTCAATTGGCGTCGCCCCATGGCGATGGACAATACCACCTACTGTGGTACTCGTATATTAATTTCTCCGGTCGTGTTTTCTCTTGCTTTCTTTACATTTTCTTGTATCCACTCATACAAGCTGCAAGTACACCTCCAAGAGCTCACAAAGGTGTAGAACCTCCAAAGTGTCCAGACTCAGCTTCTTGGGCATAGCAACTTATGGAAACTTGCAGAGCTCATTGCTTGATATTGCCATTTCCCATTCAAGGCCACATAAACCCAATGCTTCAATTTGCTAAGCGTTTGCAACATGAGGGCACCAAAATTACCTTCGCTACAACCAAGTCCTTGTTTAAAACAGTAAATGAAGTCTCAGGTTCTATCTCAGTGAAGGCCATCTCTGATGGATATGATGAGGGAGCAAATGGAATTGCACCGGAAATATACTTGCTGAAGTTTCAAAAGGTTGGCTCCGAAACTCTGACTGAGCTAATCTTGAAGCTTCAAGATTTGGGCCGTCCTGTTGATTGTATCATTTATGATGCATTCTTGCCTTGGTGCCTAGATGTAGCCAAGGATCTTGGCGTACGTGCGGGTGTGTTCTTCACTCAATCCTGTGCTGTCAATAACATCTACTACCATGTCCACAAAGGGCTTTTGAAGCTTCCTCTAGAGGCGACTGAAGTGGACATTCCCGGTTTGCCACCACTATTAGCTTCAGATCTGCCTTCTTTTGTTTCTAATCCTGGTCCATATCCAGCAACTTCTCAGCTGGTTGTGCATGACCAAATGGAAAAAATTGAAGAAGCTGACTGGATCTTCTTCAACACATTTTACAAGTTGGAGGAGAAGGTAAGCATACTTGAATATACCTCAGTTTTAGTTTATATAAATTATGAGCTGGCTCGTGGCAAATCTAGGTCCTTAATGACATGCCAAGATAGCTGCTTGTCAAATAAAGGAAAATCGTTCAAAATGTTCACATTTTGTAAAATAACTTTTTTCATCCCTTATTTTTAAAAGTATAATTTTGCATCTTTTACAAATTTACATTGATCAAATTTGATTCCTATCTAGATTTTCAACTAATTTTTGGCAGGAATCTACCACGTGCCTTGCACGTGATCATTTTTTAGAGGTAAAATTATCAAATACATTTCACATAATCTGATCTATAGTCCCTCACATTTTACAAAATGAATTTTTCATCCCTTACATTTTACAAAATAAATTTTTTTGTCCCTCACATTTTGCAAAATGAAAATTTTCATCCCTTATTGATCATGTGTACGAATAGTCGTTTCTTATTTTTGAAAACTCATGCACATATCTATTTGATTTTACATGAACGATACAAATAGTATGTAATATATCTTTATTTAATTTCACCCGAATAAGATAATTGTAGTTGTAGGTGAAATCAAATAAATATATACACATGGGTTTAAAAAGAAAAAAGAAACTACTCAAACACATGATCAATGAGAAATGAAAAAATTAATTTTGTGAAATGTGAGAGATGAAAAATTTTATTTTTTTAAATGTGAGGGATAAAAAAATTCATTTTGTAAAATGTGAGGAACGAAAAAATCAAATTATGTGAAATTTGATTTGATAATTTTGCCCTTAAAAAATGATCACGTACAAGGCAGATGGGGGATTTCAGCCAAAAATTAGTTGAAAACCTAGGTAGGGACCAGGCTTGACCAATGTGAATTTATAAGGGATGTAAAATTACACTTTTAAGAGTGAGTGACGAAAAAAGTCATTTTATAAAATGTGAGGGATGTTTTGAACAATTTTTTCTCAAATAAAATCTAAAAAGAATTTGTTTGTACAACTATGAATTTATTTGCTTTTGTATTGGTTAATTAGGTGAATGATTGGATGGCAACAATCCTACCAGTAAAGACAATTGGACCAACTATTCCTTCCATGTACTTAGACAAGCGCCTTGAAGATGACAAGCAATATGGTCTCAATCTCTTTAAACCAATGACTAACGCGTGCGTTTCATGGCTCAATGAAAGGTCAATTAATTCAGTTGTCTATGTAGCATTTGGAAGTTTGGCAGAACTTGATGTTGTGCAGATGGAAGAATTATCATGGGGCTTGAGAACCAGCAACTATCATTTTCTGTGGGTGGTTAGAGAATCAGAGTTAAAGATGCTGCCAAAAGACTTTGTTAAAGAAACATTTGACAAAGGACTAATAATCTCGTGGTGTCCTCAGCCTGAAGTTTTAGCCCACAAATCTATAGGCTGCTTTATAACTCATTGTGGGTGGAATTCAACATTGGAGGCCTTAAGTTTGGGAGTCCCGATGATAGCAATGCCACAATGGACAGATCAAAGCACAAATGCCAAGTTTGTAAAGGACATTTGGAAAATGGGAATCAAGGCTCAGCCAGATGAAAATGGAATTGTTAGAAGAGATGCCATTGGTCAATGCTTAATCACAGTGATGGAGGGGGAGATAGGACAAGAGATTAGGAAAAATGCAAAAAAGTGGAAGGATTTGGCAAGACAGGCTCTTGAAGAAGGGGGAAGTTCAGATGAAAACACTAAAGACTTCGTATCCAAATTGATTCAATCATGAAGAGACAAAAGAGTTTATTTTGTCCTTTATTATTATTTTTTTTTGGTTTTTGGAGGGGGGGTGGTTGTAGGAATTGATTTGTCTTCTTCATAAATAATCAAAAGACTAGCAGGTATTTGTCAATTGTCACCCAGCAATTGTTGTGGAAATATGGAATTCCTGATGCCTTGATGTCTAGCACATGTTGTCCGTGTACACAAATTGAATCAATACTAATAAAAGTGTTTACAATCAGCTAGAGTATTTTAGTTATATAAATTGTATTTTGACATATGGGTAACAAAGTACCTGGTTGTGTGGGAAGAAGGAATGGATTAAGTGGTAGAAGAGGAGAAATTGTAAGGAGAAATTGTAAGTGGAAGATTCCAGATTTGAGACCTTCAATTTATACAACAAATAAAAAAATTGTACCTCCTTACGTTTGTTGCCTGGTTCTTTTATTGCTGAAATGAGAATAAGGAAAAGGGAACCAAAGACAAAAAAGAATACTAGGAAGTTTAGTTAAAATGGTCAAAAGATAAATATAATTAACCCTAAATTCAAGAAACACTCTTTTTTTTTTTTTTGGCAAAGACCATCAGCAGGTTCATGACAGATGCTCCTAAATTACAAGCATAGAATAAAAATAGCAAAATGTACTAAGCAATCGGTCACACTAATAAGTTCCAAGTACACCCAAAACAAAAAAGAAAAAAGCCTACCCTGTACTTAAAAATCGACATGAATGCTTCAAAGTCTCTAAATCTTCAGCCACATGTGCTCTGGCACGAAATACCAAGTGAACTTCCACACACAGAGAAGAAGAAAACCATTTTGACACATGGCACTCTCTACCTCAATCATCAGAGTGCTGCAGCATAACGGGTGTGTGCAAGTTGTGGAATCTTTGTTAACTTACAATATGAAGGAATAGATGAGACACATAGTATAGCCATTCTCTGTTGCATTACAAGTCCTTGTACCTACCAATGCACAACTCAGAGCTCCATCTCCCCCTCTTTCTGAAAGCAGCTTGAAAGTGACAATTGTCAGATCTTTGGCACGTCTATCTGTTTCATCTTCAAAAAGCATTACAGCAAAGTAATCATTTCCTAAATCAACAAGATCAACAGCAACTCCATATGGCATGCCATCTAATAAAAGGGGCATTTTTACCGCTTTCTCATCACAAATTTGAAAGGCACTGACAGGAGGATGGAAGGCAGATATAATGCACAAAATGATATTGTCTTTCTATAGGGTGGCTTTTTTCTGAAAAGGAAATGGAGGACCGCAACCATCTAGGTGTCGCACATAATGTTCGATAGGTTGAAGAGGGAAATCAGAAAATAACTCACAAGCCTCCCACTCCCACTAGACAGTGTCAAAAGCACACGCATATTCCCCAGTCGAAACACACAACCTTGAACCAATCACTACATATGAAAAGAAGCACCTAAACATCTCGGAGTAACTACCTTTTTCAAGAAAAGGAGGAATCGGCAGATCAGCCCACCTATCCTCCGAAGGATAATAAACCTCAAAGCCGATGTCAACTATATCAGGGGATCTATAGTTGGGCAGGGGCCCAGATAGGACATAGATGCGACCATCAATTTCCTCTATAAGGGGGCAATACTTTGCCCCATGCATTGGGCACTTAATCTCTGCTCGAGAGTTTTCTAGAGGAGTTGTGAGAGAGATGCAACTGAACTCTCGGGGCAGTCTGCCTGGCTCAAACAAGTGCCTCTCTTCCTCATCGCCCTTCACACCACCAACAGCATAGACCAAACCTCCAGCTTTAATGAACCTCATTGCAAAGTAATGTGGGGTGCATGCATCAGATGCATCCTTTATCTCACGCCAGAGAAACTCCTCTTTCGGTTTAAGCTTGCTTGAAGAATGGTGAATCAATTTCCGAATTGGAAAAGACTTGAAAGAATAAAACATTGGATCCGCATAACCATCCGTTTGCATGAAGCACACCACGAGGTTTCCTGTTGTTTTTCTTTCATGCTTTCCAAAAATACAGCTGAAGGAAAGTCTCTCACTTATCCCTTTCTCTGTTGTTCGTGACATGCTCTAGCAAAAGCGCTCGAATTAGAACAGAAGAAAAAAGGGCGACGGCTGGATCTGAAAATATCTCTTGCAAAGCCTTTGCTGGAGTTGGAGCAGCAGAAGAGGGAGACGACTGCTGATTCTAAGATTTGATGACGCCCTAATTTTGCTCTGGCCCAAGAAACACTCTTAAAAAATAAATAACAAATTTAGACACTAAAATAGCATACATATATAACAAAATTTTGTCCTTCCATTGAATTTATGTTCCAAATTTAATCTCATCCCTTCGATTTAAAATTGAACCATGCCCATCATGAGTTTGTACTTTATTTTCACACTTATTTAATCACCACCATGATTGTAGAGAACCTATATCCCGTAAAATCTCTTTCAAATCAGAAGAGCCGTGCTTCAATTTTTCTATTATCTATTATGAATGTCCTTTCGTCTTTTTACTTTTTGAGTCGTTGGGAGGAGTTGGGAAAAGGACTGCCAGCCTATGATTAATTAATAAAAAGAGCTTATGGTTAATCGACTCATTGTAAAGGACAGAAGTACTAATGTTTTAAAATTTGTATTCATAAATGTACACGATCAAATTATATACATTTCGGAGAAATTTCCAATTTTGTGATGAATTTTAAAAAAATTCTACAAAAGGGGTGATTTTGGGAAGAGATTCCGTCCGGGGGTCTTCGCATTCGTGAAATGCGAGCTCTGTGGTTAGAATAGAGCTCGCATTCCGCAAATGCGAGCTCTACTTATTGAGCTCGCATTCCGCAAATGCGAGCTCTAATTTAATTTTTTTTGCTTTTTTTTCGGGAGGTAGAGAATTTTTTCCAGAAAATAGTAAGAGCTAAATGCGAGCTCCTAAATATTTTTTTTTTAAATTTTGCAAATAGCTCGCATTTGATAAATTTGACCTCCAAAAATTGTATTTAACTTTTTTGTTAGATTTCGCATTTATAAGTATGACTTTCAGAAAATTAAATTCAAACTTGCTAGAAAAAAAAATTTAAAATGAAATTTACGAGCTCCATAAAAAATATAAAATTAAATGTAAATGTTGTTTGTTTTGTAGAATTTGCCTTTACTAAAATGCTGTCGGTAGTAAAATCTTATTTTAAAATCTCTATTAAAATCTTATATTTCGGAGAAATGTTAAAGAAATTTTATTTAAAAATCTGTAATTAGCAGAGGAATAAATTTTTTTTATTTTAAAACCTGCACGTGCCTAAAGTCATCAAATATGTGCTCTAAAAAAAAATCATATTCACAATAATCTTTTTAATATAATTTACTATACATGCATATTTCTTTTATAATAAAAAAAATTGGTAATTGTACGGTTGGAAATACGTTATTTTATTATAATACATTTAAATGGTGGAAAAAGTACACATGCATAGTTCTTTCTATTTCATAGATCAATGTAAAAATAGAATGAAATTGTTAACATGTAAGGTGTTGATTATTTTTTATGAATAAAATACTTACTTTTTTTCCTTTTTTATCTAATAAATTTTTTTTGATCAAATTCTAATTTTCCTTTGTTATTAATGAATCGTATTTATTTGTTGACACCGATGAATATTAGTTATAAGAATCTAATAGTTAATAGTCATTAATATCTGTTATAATTTCAATTGTAATTTTAGAAATTTCATAACGCAATATTATTTAAAAAAATTATATAAGTTATTTTTATGAAGCGCATGTTATTTGTTTGGTAGTTGTAAAGGAAAAGAAAAAAAATTAAATCAAAGATCTAGCGATTAAATCTTGCGTGTTTTACCTTTTACAATTATTGGCATGATTACTATTTTGATTAAAAATATAAAGCGATAATCAAGACAAAGTTATTGTCATGCAAAAATCCTAAAACCCTAAGTGCTAAAACTGTAAAACACTAAATCGTAAATCTTAGAAACCAAATCCTTGTAAACCCTAAAACATTAAATCAAGGTTGTTGGGTTTATTAAAATTCATTAAAAAATATTTTTGCGGCACGATAGGATTACTATTTTAATTAAAAATCTAAAGTCCTAATCAAGGCACACTATTGTCAAACTAAAATCGTACAACCATAAACCCGAAAGTGCTATTCTCCTAAAACACTAATTTGTGATCTCTGAAATCCTAAAATCCTGAATCCTAAAAGCCTCAAATCCTGAGTGCTATCTCTAATGTAGTCAGTAGCAGAATCAAAGATATGATATTTTCTTTTGTCTACAACTCATTTGGTCTTCTCTTTTGTTGCAGAAGCATGTGCCACCGATTTCTGTCCCTCAAAATAGCTGGAAAAGTTGTGAGAAAGGTAAAGGAAAACGGCTGTGCCACTTGCTGAAGAGAGAGACAGATCCGATCATCGGATCCGAGGGTTGAATATAGATCTGAACTCGGATCTTTAGGATTCGAGGACTTCCCAGGATGGATCCGAGGTCGGATTTTCTGACCTCGGATACACTCCTCCAGAAGTACAGCCGAGGGATCCGATCTCTCTTTGCTCTCACGTATCTGAGCTCGGATCGGTTCCATTAAATTTTCAGTTTTTTCGCTTCTTTCGTTTTTCCTTCATTTTTGCTCCTAATTTCTTGTGTACTTTATCCTCTGGACAATCCTTACACTTCTTTTAGCAGATGGCATGAACTTCATACATCGATATCCTTCACAATTTCACAAAATTAATGCATTAATCCACTCATTTAATCCACTCATTAATCAACTCACAATTTCACAAAATTGAACATTTTGGCCATTAACTTGAAATTTTGGAAAAAATTTTTAAAAAATTTTGACAGAGTTTTCCCTAAAAAATGAACAAAACTCCCTGTCAACAACCTCAATTTCAAGAAAATTAACCTCATGACAATATTTTCAAATACAAATCCAACATTTTAAAGCCATAGACAACTAAAATCATGCATTTCAAAATACAAACATCCATAAGATAAGGTAATCCCTCACCCATACTTAAAATTCACAATGTCCTCATTGTAGAGGAAAGTAAAAGAAATTGAAACTTCTCTCAAAATAAGTGGTGATTCATTTTGAAGCCATAATTCCTCACGATCATCCAAATTCTTTCCAAAATGAAACAAAAGGTACAAAGAACCATAAGTAGCACAGGAGAATCCAATATAAAAACTACAAAGTTTAAAAAGAGCACAATAAAAGAAAAATAAAGAGCAACTAAGGATCTTCATCTTCATGGCTGCTCGGAACGAGGGTCTACTGCCTCCTCAGTTCCTGGAGGACCCTGTGATGTACCAATAGACCCCTCCTCCTGCTGAGGCGTCGGAGTAGGTTACCGGCGGATATGAAAATGATCCTCGATCGCACGAAAACGGCGATCATGTCTGTCGAGTCGCTCTGTCATCATCCTCTCGATCTGGTCAATGCGCTCGACGACTCGTGTCCCCATACAGCAGATGGTATTGAGGAGCTCTTGCCATTTCGATCTCGGCGGAGGTGGTGGTCGTGAAGCGCGAGGAGGAAGAGTTTGCTGTGCCTCTGTCTCTTGAGCTTCTAGTTCCTGCTGAGTGTGAGGTGGGGGCTGAGCAGAAGTCGAAACTTCTCTAGTGTCTCGAATCAGGGCAGCTCCAAAATCTGTAGAGATACTCAAGGATTTGAGTATCGAGGCACTGACCTCGTCGGCGGACCTGGTGACAATGGCTCGCTCGGTTCCAAGAGGAACCTTGAGCTTCTCAAAAATGAGAGATAGCAGTCGAGGGAACCCAAAGCAAGTCTCGCCAGCCCTCATGCGAGCTGTGTTCCGCATGTAACTAATGATGATGCTGGGCAAAGGAATACCAGTCAACTGCTCACCCACACCATGCATCATCTTATCCAAGAAGTAGAGGTCACTATTGCGGAGCTCCTGTTTTCCACTCCTCTTGGGTACCACATTGAAAGCGAAGAGATAGAAGATCAAGTGGTACCTATGCTCGAAGGAGTCGGCATATACGGTGAGCTTCTTTGAATTTCCTCGCTCCTTATATTGACCCTTTAGACGTGCTACCGCTTCTCCCACCTGCCAAGGGTCACGTGCCTTGAATTCCTTAGTCAATTTAACATCCACTCTTTCGCCTTTGAGTTTGGCGATTTTGGCGACTGTATCCCGGTTAAGAGCCACTCTCTTTCCTAGAACCCAGGAGACGATGAGGTTGCCACTGTGACTCTGTTTGTTTTCTACATTGGCGTAGAACTCCCAGACCAAATTGGGATAGTAGTGCTTGGGCAATTGAAGGATGTTCTCCCATCCGAGTCGCTTGAATGCCGTAGAGATGTGGTAGTGCGCATCCACCTCCGGTGCCAGGTGCTTTTCAATGATAATTTCCTTATCCAAGCCTGCTTCGTACCACTGTTGATTCTCGAGTGACGTGAATCTAGAGGTGTCATAATCTATCGTCTCCTCGTTGCGGCTAGTGGATGCGGTCTTCCAGCGAGACCGAGGTGGTGGCTCAGGTGAAGGAGATTCTTCCTCAGGCGACTCTTCATGTGAGGGAGTATGCTCCTCGCTTGAAGAGGGTGAAGGAGTGCGAATAATAGCCCTTCTTGTGCGAACCATTATGCCTATATTAAGAACAAGATCAATGCACATTAAAAGCAATCTAAATTCCTTGAAAATACATTCCAAAAAAAAAAAGTTGAAAAGTAATTTGAAAAATTTCGACAGAATTTTCCCTTATAAAAGGACGAAACTCCCTGCCAACAATCAATAAATTGAAGCAAATACTCTACTTAACACATTCTCAAATCTACTTTTAACATTTAGAAGATATATCTTCAATAAGGAAATCAACCCTCACATGATAAATCCAAATGTGTGAGGTTTAAAACCATTTGCAAGCATAGAATATTATCTCAAAGTAAAATGGACCATCAAAGACAATGTGCTATTAAATTAAGCCTTAATTAGCAATTGAACACAACATCCCCTTGTGCATTACGAAAAACATCCTCAATTCAAACACTTTTCAGCTTCTGTCTATTTCCCTCGAAGCAATACATACAATCCACTATACTTGCTACAATTTTTCATCAACTTGCATAAAAATGAACTTCATTTCAAATTGTCAAATGCCAATTATACAAAGAAACAAGAAATTGTCAACAAAAGTATAATGTCCTTTCATGAGAAAAATTATACAAAATTTATCACCATATTAACAAATTTCTCAATTCTAAACAAACAAGCATTTTCAATGACATATACTAGCACAATGTAGCAAAATTGTAGCAATAAAATCCAACATATGTGCATTTCCCAAATTTGTAGAAAAATACTAAAAAATTAAGAATTGAGAAATGTAAAATTTCAAAGAAAGTTGAAAATTGTTACCTCAAATGTGTAGAATGATGATAAAGGAAGATGATGATGCAAAAATTGAACCCAAAACAGCCCAAATTAGCCCCCAAATTGAGGAAGTACAGTGCAGCCCCAATTCTAGTTTTTGAAGATCAAACTCACCAAATTGATGTTTTTGATTTCAAAAAACTCAGGGTTAATGCTCACAAGAGTATTTGGGATGTTTTTGTGGTGAAATTTGAGAGGATTAATGGGCAAAATGGAAGATTGGTGAAGGAGGGTTAGGGTTTCGGTGAGAGAGAAGGAGAATAAAGCTGAAAAGTGAGGAATTGAACCCGCGGTTCCATTCATATCGCGAACAGATCCGAGGTCGGATCCGTTCTCAATGCCCTCGGATCCGACAGGGGCTTGGATCCTCACCACCAGAAGCACAGACGAGCCGTCGGATATGTCTGGAATTTCTTGGATCCGAGCTCGGATAAAAAGATCCGCGGTCGGATCCATCTGGGTTTTTAGGATCCGAGCTCGAATCTGTATTTCTCTGCACTAATTGCAGAAACTGCAATTTTTTAAACTTTTTCTCCCTTTTCCGGCCAATTCCAAAACACGCTTTGGACTAACTTTTTATCAATTCTAACCTCCCCCGCACATGTAATATACCAAAAATACAATATCCAATCTCTCAAAACACATCAATCACATCTTCATTGAAAATCGAGGGGTGAGGTTCTTTGATCATTTTTTTGCATTGTTATACCAAAATGGCACTTTTGGACATTAATGCACATCAAATGAGCCCATGAGCATTTATAAACATGTTATCACCAAAACTCTCCTGAATATACTGAAAATGCAACATTATATGTATGCTTGGCAATTCTAAACAATGTGAAGAACGAAGTTAGGTTATAAAACCTCCCTTTTGATACACTTGTTCTTCAAATGCACCTTCAAGATGGAAGTTCCAACATGTAACTAATTTACCGTGTATAAACTAGAGGAGATGTTAGTATAATCCATAAGAGTACTCATATAAAGTGAGAACTCATATAACCTATATTTTTTATTTTGTTTAAAAGAGTACTCATATAAAGTGAGAACTAAGAAACGCGTGATGGTATTGTTCCACTCATATTCGTGAAATTTTAGAATATATACAAAATGTCACAAAAAAGTATGTAATCCATAAGTTAGGTTATTTATACAATAACGATATAAGTAGCGTGCAGTCAATGCTGCCCAAGTTTCCCATGAGTACCACATGTTGTTGGTTTGGGTATTCTTTGGCTTCGACGTGGTTGGTTTGCTACTACTGTATGGACCTGAGTAATATGTGTCAACAGTGTAGCATCTTGAAATTGAGTGCTTGTGCCTTCACCTCCTTCACATTGCTCAGAAGTATGATGATGTGAGTCCCTATCGGGTGTAAACTCTGGAAAAGTCACAGGGGATCTAGAATGCCCAATCGATACACCTCTCTCATGCATGACTTCGATCTGAGGTGTGACAAAAGTAGATGCGCCAGTTTCGTCCTCAGTAGGCAGCGAACCTCCATGGAATCCAGTTTGTATGGCGGGTTCTGGTGATCGGAGTCTACGACGTCGTCCACCTCCATGCTGACTTCCGTGGGTATTTCTAGGAGCTCGCTGAACACGACACGGATCAACATATAGTGGAATCTCCTGTGGTACGTGTGGAGGGCGAAATGCAAGTCGGCGTGACTGTCCTACATGATGCAAAGATGTGGATGCAAAATCCCTCAACTCTTGAAAATATCTGCTGTGTTGTTCATCACTAACTGCAAGAGAGTCCTGTGCCATGAAATACATGCGAGACAAGGCATCGCTCTGGAGAAACAAATATCATTCTAAGAAGGAGATACTGTGGTAAAATATAGTTAAAAAAGTGAGCAAACTGAAAGTGATTATTAAAAGTGGGTTGGAAATAAACTTGCAAGATATTGTATCCTAGCACTATCACCCTGAAAGCTCTCAGGAAAAGCTGGAAATCGGCTCGGATTTGAAATATAAACCACCGTCCGCTCCTGATACCACTGAATATACTCATTCGATGGATATGTAGTATCTTCAATTACAGTGCCATCTTGTACATACACACGTTGGTCAGTCCAAATATCAATATATTGTCTATGCGTGGTGCTCCAGTCTTGATTCGCCCTATCACGACGATCTAGAGAATGTAAACCTCATATCAGGTAGGAACTGATAAAACCCAAACTGCCGCATAACCCGATGAGGGAGGTGCGACTCAACTACATCCCAACAAATAAGATACGTTACGGACCTCCAAATGTCCCGACCTACAGTACAATACGCAGGAAGAGAAGCGAGAACGTCCTCCGAATATGGCTGCCATATGAACTGAAAAAAATATAAAATCAGAGTTGTTTCATTTTTTCAAATATTTCTATTGTCCGGACATATGTACAATACCTCCTCAGGACGCAAGCCTGTCAACTGATTTCGGAATGCGGGCACAACATGCCTAACAATTCTGTGTACGTCCAAGTCATTATTCCACCTATATTTAATAAAGTAGGAATCTGTTTAGAACAAATTATCCAAATTTCGATAACAAATGTCATTGGCAGGATTGAAACAAGGGCGAAACACGCACCTAGCTCCATATGGACCAGGGTAATGCTCCAACGGCGCGATTCGGTCCGGACGCATGATTGGTATATGTTTCCAAATTCAGAGCTGTTAGGAAATTAGAATCAATGTTAAAATTGCCAAATGATAATATGCAAAAAACTCAAGACATGTCATTATTGGGTGCAATGTACCTGTAGCAAAACTAATGGATCGGCAATAGCCAATCTGGCAGGATTCGTGACATCACAAAGTGACCGATAGAGAGTCGCCAAACACGCATTACCCCAACTATATTGCCGAACAGTTTTCAAGTCCCGCAGTAATGAAAGATACAACAAAGGGACTTTGTTGCGGGACTTATCGAACAATAAATGTCCACCTAATATCAGTAAGAGGTAAATGCGCGCACGCTGTCTACATTCGACATCTGAAGCGTCGGGTGGTAACTCTGTGTCCAACGCTCGCGCTAAACATCCCAATTTTAGCCTCTATCCATCAAAGTATTCAACTGTAGGAGAAAATCCAATGAGCTCCCCACTCCTGAATGTTGCGGTATGTGTCTATTCCTATAACCGGTGGACCATCGATGTGCAACCCGCACAACACCTCTACATCCTGTAATATCACGGTAGCCTCTCCAACCGGTAAATGAAATGTATGCGTCTCGGGCCGCCATCTCTCCACTAAACTTGTGATCAAAGAATGATCAACCATCTGATACCCACTCTCAAGCACCCCCTCAAATCTAGCCAAGGCAACATAACGACAAATCCGATCAGGAATAGGCGTATGCTCCCAAAATTTCCGGTCACACCGTCTGACATCTAACTGATTGCCCTCAATATGTCCGTGAAAAATGGAATGTGCCCGGTGTGCAGTTTCCGCCGATATAATGTCATGCACGTATGGTCCTGGATGTAGGTCAGGAGGGATAGGAGTGTCGGCCATAATTTCAAACAAATATCTGTAGCGATTAAATTCAATAGTTATGCATAAGTACTTGCCAAAAGTTTGTGTATACAATGTTGACTTATAAATCGCGTTCAAGACTTTTTGCTTAAGAAAATTTTGACCGTATATCCCTTATAAATCGAGTAAAACTCCATGCCAATCAGGTATTTTTTTGTGAGAAACAGTTGTTTTCCCTTTATGTATTCATATATTGCAGTAATCTATTTTTAGTCATATTTTAAAACTTTACAAAAAATTTGCCAAAGTCTCTCCTATAAAGCGGCCATAATTCCCTGTCAATCAAACATCAAAATACCATATCATGCATATGCAAGAGCATTAACACATATAACACATCATCCGAGCATTCCTTTAACAAATATGTCAACAAATCAATGGATAGGGGATGTAGCGATAAATCAATAAAACTGTTGGGCTGAACGTTTAAACTGGTTAATTCAATACTTATCATAGTCAAGAACGAAGCATGCATTGACAAATGAACAATGAAAGTCACAAATGTAATGGTTTGAAATAAATCCTAAATTGAACACAAATGAACTAGACTGAACCCTACGTATCCACCATACAGTGCACTGACATGAGTTTCCAATTTCTAGGAACTCGATCAAATCAAGACCTATAATTCGGACAATTTCTCCTATTGTGACCCGTCTGATGACAATTTTGACATCTTCGTGGTTCATCTGGATCCCTTTCATCCATCTCATTCCGAATTCTGCTAGCTCGAACCCGCCCTGCCCGACGTGCAAAAAACTTGCTCCTGTTTGCTTGCAGCTCCCATCCAGAATGCAGCCAAGTATCTTGATGCGGCAATGGGTTAAACTGCCCTGAATACTGCATGGTCCACCTCGTTTTGGTAAACTGCTGATCCACTAGCAATTCCGGATTGGCACCTCTATTCCTACACACCGCCAAAGCGTGTGAACAGGGAAACCTGTAATTCTGCCACTTTCCACAAGAGCATGCCTTATCAAAAAACTTGACGGTTTGCATATTACCTCCTTTACCATCGACACGCCGGCATGTGATAACCTTGTATACGCCCGTTGGGCCATCGAACTCAATGACTCTGTGGGCGTCTGCCTTCTGCTCAGCATTCTTAAAACGCCGCCATATCTTTGGGGGAAATGGATTGCGACAATGTGAAGCATCTTCCTTTCTCGTCTTAAATAACTCAACTGTCCGATGGAATGTCATGTCAATGCATGCACAAATTGGCAAATGGCGTGCCCCGCGCAAGACATTATCATAACTTTTGGATATGTTGGTAGTTAGAATACCCCAACGATGGCCATCGTCGTGTGTTAAGCACCACTTTTCTGGACTAATAGCAGACAGATAATTCCAAGCATTTGGAAACATGCTTCGTAGTTCTCTTTTGAACATCCGCCACTTGCGCAATTGTCTTACCCTTCCCATTGCCCAACACAACCTTTTAAGGTGTAAACCTTTGAAGTGTGTCATCAAATTGCTCCTAACATGTTGCAGGCAAAACCTATGGTAGGCCAAAGATTCCTCCCAATAGTCAAAGTGTATCATGGTATAGATGATACCATTGTAGCAATCGGAAATGATACAGATAGGATGTCGATCAAGTGCCACATTATATTTTAATTATTCCATGAATCACGACCAACTAGAAATCGTCTCCTCATCAACTATGGCATAAGCAATTGGCAGAATCTTGTTGTTCGCATCTTGAGTGACTGCAACAAGGAGTTTGCCCTTGTATTCGCCACGCAAATGAGTGCCATCAACACATATAACCGGCCTGCACATGTGGAATGCTTCAATAGCCGGTCCAAAGGCCCAGAATACATACTTAAAAGTCTTAACTCGATCCGAACTATCCGAATGATTTGACCACTCCACCACGGTGCCTGGATTGGATTGCAGCAGGGCATCGAGATACTGTGGTAGTTCGGCAAAATTCGCCTCCTAAGATCAAAACACAAGCTCAATTGCTTTACGTCTGGCATACCAAGCTTTTTTGTAAGACACATCAACCTTCAAGTTCTCTTTAACGAAACTTAGTATGTTCTTGACCTTTAATCCAGGATCATCTTCAATGCTACGGAGTATGTGCCTTGAAATAACGGAAGCCGTCAGGCTTGTATTGTTATTTCTAATCATGTCGCCTAAGCAGTTATGGTCATTGACCCATTTTGTAATTTGCCACATTCCATGAGTCTTTTTCTTTACGGCTCTAACACACCAGTCGCATGGTGGATGCGATGGCGCGGTTGAAGTGGAAGGAGTTCTTTCAATTGATGATTTGCATTTAGCAAACCACGTGTTACTCTTACTCTCAATAACCCTGAACTCCCTATTGTGATTGATGGACCACATCCTAACTGTCTGGTTAAGCTGCTGCTTACTCTCAAACCTCATATGGAGACGTATATTATTATTCTCCTCACTGAATGTGACAATACGCTCCAATCCATCATCCTCTTCTATATCATCATCATCTATACTCCCAAGATCGGAGAAAAATGCCATTCCTTTTGGAACATATGCAGAGCTGGTAGCTGTGCTATTACGTCTTATATCTCCGCATTCTGTGTTGGCAACCCGATACCCAACAAAGGGTTGTTGGGTATCGAGGTTTAATCTTAAACCCCCACCTTCATGCTCATCATCCGATTCACTACCAGACACATCTTGCGACTCCGACTCTTCAACCTCTTCCACATCAACTTCCGGGTCATCTTCTTCCAGATCATTTTCTTGAAAGGCAAGGAGCCTATCATGCCTACCAGCATATACATCATCTTCAGCTGAACTGCGACAACCTTGACCAGGGTTAGACTCCATCCCATGTGAAGAAATATGGCATGATGGCCCTGGATCTCCAAAACTTGGAATCGAATTCAGGCCATTAAAATATTCCTGGGCACCCATGGACCCTGATGTGAGCCTTGGTTCTAATGAATCCATAGATCGATTATCATGCATATAGTGAGATGCCGATGAAGTCTCTGGAACGACTGAACTAGAACCGAAGTTAAACTTTGTTGGATCCATGAATGCATGTACAAGCGACATCATTGGACCAATATTACCTATTGGTCCAGTGAATACGCTATTAACTACAGGCATTTGGACGATTTCTTCCTTCTCGATATAAATCTTCGCCATGTATGAAACTCTTTCGATCCAAAGATCGTACATTACACCAAGAGTTTCATCATCCACTACTGTGGAAACAGTATATTTGGAACTCTCCAACGGTTGACGAAGAAATAATTTTAGCTTGAACATCCCTTTATCGACCCCAATATAGTGATAAATCCTGTCAACCAACTCCCCGTATCCAATTCTATGCCTCAAAATGAATTTTCGGTTGGAAGTACGAGGCAAATAACAAACAAAGTCACCCTCGTAATGTATTTCTCCTCCCCAGTATAGGTTTACCCGCAGAGGTCTTTCTACAGACATGTCTACGAAATGAATCCCTATTTTGGGGACAATAAATTAGAATTAGTAGTCCAAGAGTCTTGACAAATGAAAGAGGGTGGACTTTAGGTCGAAATTGGCACTATTAAATAGACTATTTTCGATCCAGATGTTTATGAAAAAATTGAAAATAGGTATGAAATATGCTATAAATTACGATATGAATAGCCTAAAACTCCCAATGAAATTTTTAGAAAATTTGGACAGAGTCTCCCCTAAAAATAGACTAAAACTCTTTGCCAACCAATCCACAAAATGGACTAAAACTCCCTGCCAACCAATCCAAACAGGGTTTATATGAAGTTGTAATGACATTTGCCACACTACATATTGTCAAGAGACCATATAATTTTTAAAGTACAAGTATAAGAAAAGTACGGAAAGTTATATATATTTGGGCTCCACATTCATTGACTACAAGTGGGCACTTGCCACCCAAATTTGGTACATAACCCTTGCCCCCACATTGAGTATTACAGACTTTGTCTGCTATGTGCTTAGCATTTTAGAGAATTATTTTGTACATTAAAATAGTCAGAGATGATTAATTATTATCATTTTAAATTACACAAGACATATTAAAGTACTAATTATTGTAATTATTATCATTTCAAATTATACAGGGCGTATTAAAGTACTAATTATTGTAAATGACTTTGATAACTACATTAGTGAAAAATAAGTATTTGTCAAATATATTTATATACACTTGTTAAAGTACGATAATAGTGTCTAAATGTATATAAAAAATAATTAAATGGCATGCTAAGACTGTTAAAGCAACGGAAATGCATCCAAGACAACTTCAATGCTCGGCATCAAATTTTGGGTCACGCTAACATATATTGTAATTTTAGCAAAATTTATTTTTCCATTTTAGTTCAAGACCCTTATTTTTCTAAAATCTTCTCTAGGAACACAACTCTAATGTACGATTTACCCATAGCTGCCCTAGAGAAATTCGTTTCTCATTTGCATCTCATGTTTAATTCCCTTAATTAGAACCCATTTTCTATTTTAAATGGAACTTGCCCTTTTTTTCTTTTTTTTTTTTTCTGTTTTATCTTCTTCAACACAAACAAATAGACTTTTTTTAAAACGTTATTTCAAGGAGAAATTTCTAAAATTATAATGAATTTTAAAAAAATTCTACAAAAGGGGGCATTTTGAGTATGGGATTCCGTCCAAAGGGTCTTCGCATTCAGCAAATGTGAGCTCCGTGAGTTCGCATTTGCTGAATGCGAAGTCTCCTTGAATTTTCGACCAACGGAATCCAAAAACAACAACAAAAAGAAAACCATAAATGCGAGGTCAGTTACACTGAGATGCGAGGTCAGTGAAAAGAAACAGAGCATAGGATTTGCTATGTCCGCGAACAGATCCGAGCCCGGATAATTTATGGATCCGAGCTCGGATAATTTCTGGAATCCCTCAGATCCAACAGGGTTCGAATCCGTCTCAACAGATGATCAGACGAGCCCTCAGATCTGAGTGAACAACTATGGATCCGAGGTCGTATCACCTTATCCTCAAAGGATCCGTGGTCGGATCCGTCTGGGTTGAGTCGGATCCGAGCTCGGATCATGCTTTTCCTACACTAATTGCAGAAACTGCAAATAAACTACAACAAATTGGAAACAGAAAAATTGCAACAATTCGAAAAATGTAACGTATATCCTCAAATCCACCACAAAAATTACAAAAATAAGCACAACCCACATCAAATTTAAACCCAAATTTCACAACAAATCTGAACTTGCCATTGGATTCAAGTATTAATTAAACTTAAAATGCTATAAGTGAGGCATTGCAAATGGAAAAGGCTCACATTTATGCTGTTTGGCAGTTGCAATGGGAGGCAATGCTGGCAAATGTTGGGTCGACAATGGGGCGTGGCTTCCGGCGGAGCAGAACAACACAGATGGTGGCGCCGCTCCTCCTATTTCTGCCGTCCGGCGTTTTGGGCAGCACAAAATAGGACAAATGGTGGCCAGCTCCGGTCTTTGGATGCTTCGAATGTGCAGAACCCGGCTCTGTTTTCTTTGTTTTGCTGTTCGACAGTTTTTTTTTTTGTTTCAAAACGAGCCTCAGTCTTGTTTTTTGCTAGCTTGAGTACTGAGCCTGCGAATTGCTGGTTTGAGTACTGAGTACTGAGCTCGCATTCGCGGAATGCGAAGACCCCATTTCAAGAACACGAGCCAAAAATCGCCCCAGTTGTAGAATGCCTTTTCTTTTTCATCATAAACTAAGAATTCGGCCATCAGGAGAGAGGCCATTATTATTGACTTTTGGAACTCAATGCTTTATACTTGGCTTTGACCGAAATCAAGCAATTGGAAAACCTTTCTCTCGTATGTCTTGCTTAGCAATTAGGAGAAGAAAGCAATTGAGCCGCCATTGTTGACTACTATTCTTGCTTTCTATTTTCGGTTGACGAAGAAATTGAATTGAGAGTACGGAATTCTTTGTTCTTTTCTTTCCGGGGTTGACCGACTCTAGAGGCAAGATTTGATGGCTCCTGTCGCATACAATCGCTTGGGCTGTTCTCAAATTATGGGGATCTAAATCCCTAATTCTAGTCAAGGGGACAACTGACGAATTGGTTCGGCGATTATTGTGAGATCTAAATCGCTTTTAATTGATTCTTTCATTTATTGGTATTTATATGTTTCTTGATTTTAATTGTTAAAGCCTTGTGTATGATTGGTTAGTGCGCAATAATTAATTATTCATATAGGCTATTTTGCTAATTAGGGGGATTGAATCCGTAATTGTTCGATTACCTCTATCTCAGTAGCAACTGGCGTAATTGGATTTATGTCAGGGAAATATATGACCTAATTGAAACAAACCCTCATAGCGTGTTTGTTAGTTAGGATTGGGTTTTTCTAAAGCTTAATGCAAACCAGAAATTAAATTCTACGGTCGTACCTAGGATTGTTTTTACGTTAGAGAAATAGTCAACGGTCGTACCTTGACTATCAAAAAATTAAGGAAGGGTTGGTTGTTTATCACGTGCATGACAACTATAACTAATCTATTAATGAATGTTGAAATTATTTTTACATCAATGATCAGTGCATGAATCAATTCTGAAGTGTACCATTGGCTAGAGCTCTCCTAATTATTTCTTTTAATTAATTAGTTTTCTGCAATTAAATTGTTTAGTTGGCATTTAATTCTAAAATCCCCTATTTGTTGTGACTTGAAAAGAAATAAATTTCTCGCTAGTCCCTGAGGAGACGACCCTACTTGCCACTGTTTACTAGTTAGTGAATTCAGTTAAATAATTAATTCAGGTATATCGGATTAAGCAAACTCTTCGGAAACATGGTGAATCAAGTAACCCATTGCACACCTAGAGTCCCTGCTCCAATACTCGAATTGATTATTAATTGCTTCAAGTGGTAGTTAGGTTTGATTTATTATTATTGCACAGGTTCGGCACCTGTCATTGTTCTATACATTTTTCCAAATAATCTAGAATTTTGTTTTTGGTGAACAAACTTAATCAACACTCCGTTGGCCCCGTGGCGATGGACAATACCACTTACCAGTCGTGTTTTCTTTTGTTTTCTTTACATTTTCTTGATCCACTCATAGAAGGTACAAGTACAAGTGTACAACCCCTCGAGCTCACAAAGCAGTCCATACTCAAGAGTCTCTTCGTCATAGCAATTAATGGAAACTTACAGAGCTCGTTGCTTGATATTGCCATTCCCCATCCAAAGTCACATAAACCCAATGCTCCAATTTGCTAAGCATTTGCAACATGAGGGCACCAAGATCACCCTCGCTACAACCAATTTCTTGTTTAAAACACTCGATGAAGTCTCGGTTCTGTCTCAGTGAAAACCATATCTGATGGATATGATGAGGGAGCAAATGGAATTGTACTGGAAATCTACTTTCGTAAATTTCAAAAGGTTGGCTCAGAAACTTTGATTGAGCTAATCTTGAAGCTTCAGGATTTGGGCTGTCTTGTTGATTGTATCATTTATGATTAACTCTTGCCTTGGTGTCATGGTTCGCCATCGCGGATCGCGGTTGCGTCGCAGTCGCGGTTGTTCCACATACATCGTGACATATCGGTTAAATATCGAGTGATATGCATATTATAGTACATAAAAATTTTCAAAAATTTTGAAAAAAAATTACTAAAAAATAGAGAATTTCATTAAAAAATTGTACATAATTCATTAATTTTAAATTATTGTGATTACATAAAATATTTCATTTTAATATTTTAATTTTAATATGTACATTGCGATAGCTAACACTTATGAAGTATACCATAACATATTGTAATGTTAATTTATTTAGTGAAAAATGAAGAATATTTATTTAGTGAAAATGGTTTTCTTGAATTATAATAAGACTTAAAAGGATTTTGGCCTTTTCATAAAATTATTTTATTTTGAAAAAGACAAGAAGTAGTTGCATAGTAGTCACGGTTAAACCAACATAGTAGAGAATATTCCAAAAGATAATTTTATCTTCAAAATTCATGAAAAAGACTCACATCTTAACTAGAAAAAGAAAAAGGCTTCAGAGAAAGCCCCAAACTTCAATATACTTAAAAATCAAAGCGTTCCATAACTTCTATATCGCTTGTTGGATCGTCATGAATCGCCCAGTTTCGGCTGATTTCTTGTCTCGCTGAATTGACTTGGCTAATATCGGTCGAGTCAGCAGGAGTCAACTCGGAGATAGGTCATTCATTGATGCGGCTATCGATCTCGTACTGGCAAGCACTGTTCTAGTTACATATCATCCGAGTCATCTCGGAATCGGGTGATATGGCGAACCATGCTTGGTGTCTAGATGTAGCCAAGGATCTTGGCGTACGTGCGCGTGTGTTCTTCACTCAATCTTGTGCTATCAATAACATCTACTACCATGTCCACAAAGGGCTTTTAAAAATTCCTCTAGAGGAGAATGAAGTGGACATTCCTGGTTTGCCACCACTTCTAGCTTCAGATCTGCCTTCTTTAGTGTCTAATCCAGGTCCATATACAGCAAGTTCTCAGCTGGTTTTACATGACCAATTGGAAAAAATTGAAGAAGCTGACTGGATCTTATTCAACACATTTTACAGGTTGGAGGAGGAGGTAACAGACTTGAATATATCTCAGTTTTACTTGTCTAAATTATGGGCTGGCTCGTGGCATATCTAAGTCCTTAATGACATGCCAAGATAGCTCCTTGTCAAATAAAATCTAAAAAGAATTTGTTTGTACTACTGTGAATTTTATTTGTTTTGTATTGCTTAATTAGGTGAATGGTTGGATGGCAACAATCCTACCAGTAAAGACAATTGGACCAACTATTCCTTCCATGTACATAGACAAACGCCTTGAAGATGAAAAGCAATATGGTCTCAATCTTTTTAAACCGATGATTAATGCTTGCATTTCATGGCTAAATGAAAGGTCAATTAGTTCAATCGTCTATGTAGCATTTGGAAGTTTGGCAGATCTTGATGTTGAGCAGATGCATGAATTATCATGGGGCTTGAGAACTAGCAACTATCATTTTATGTGGGTGGTTAGAGAATCAGAATCAAAGAAGCTGCCATAAGATTTTGTAGATGAAACATTTGACAAAGGGTTAATAATCTCATGGTGTCCTCAGCTTGAAGTTTTAGCCCACAAATCTATAGGGTGCTTTATAACTCATTGCGGGTGGAATTCAACATTAGAAGCCTTAAGTTTGGGAGTTCCAATGATTACAATGCAACAATGGACAGAACAAAGCACAAATGCCGAGTTTGTAATGGGAAAATGGGAATCAAAGCTCAGCCAGATGAAAATGGAATTGTTAGAAGAGATGTCATTGGTCAATGCATAAGCATAGTGACGGAGTGGGAGATAGGACAAGAGATTAGGAAAAATGCAAAAAAGTGGAAGGATTTGGCAAGACAGATTAGGGGCTGGAGCGGTCATCAGACCGACCGCTCCTGAACGGTCTCCTCACAAGACCCAAACGTGAGGCCAGAAATATTCCGCGTCAGGAAGCCTTCAAGAGGCCCAAAAAAAAAACCCGTTCCAAAAAAAATGTTTAGCCCAAACGGGATCATGACGGACCAAACGGAAGAGTTTCAATTTTGAAAATCAAGTTGAAAATTTAAATTAGTCGCACAAAACAAAACTGAGGGAAGAGAGTAGGCGTCCTGCCGAAGGTAGAAATTGATAGAAAACTGGGTGGAGAGAGTTGGGGTGTGGTGTTGCATGAATAAGGAAGAAAGTAAACAGTGCAATGAGAATGTTGTATGCATTTTGAAGCTGGGTATGAGAGTGTTGTATCCATTTTGAATGCGTGCAAGGCAGGCGGCAATGTAGAAGCAAACAGAGGAAATTCATCATCTCACGAAGTCAGATTTTGTCGTTCAACTTAATAATGTCGCACCCCATTTTTAAAATAAAAATAAAGTGTTTATGAAAATGGATTGTTGATTAATTTTTGAGTGAAAATGAGTTTTTTATTTTTAGAAAATGAATAACGAAAATGGGTCTAAATGGGACTTTAAAAGTGCGACGGATCTGACCCAAAATAATAGTTTAAAAAGGATTTTTAATAAAATAGGAGTCGCCACTTAGTATTGAGTTAAGGTGTACCAAGTCACCTAAAATGAATTTTGAATAAAAAAAGTAGAAAAATCCTTTTTAAACGACTCCAAGACTGCGAAAATCAAGGGAAAAGGGGTCGGGAGTCACGGTTGAAAAAAGGGAAGGCAAGAATAAAATTCGAGGCACCCTTTCAACCTAGCAAAAGATAGTTGCGTGATTTAGTCAAAAATTTTCTTAATTTAACCTAAAAACTTATCACATTTGGATGTCACTATATGAATGTAAACCTAGACCTAATGTATATCGGAATGGTCAATATGTCTCTTCAAAGATTGATTAGTGCAAATCGCATTAATTGCGACGCCCAAAAGTGATTATTAGAAGAGGTCACGAATATGCAACAAATAAGACTCGAAAAAAAGAAAGAAATAATAATATACAAATATACAGGATTTAAGGGAATGCATCATAATGGGTATGGCGAGCTAATGTTCGTGACTTCAATTTTTTCCTTAATAGAGGAAATACGAGCGTGCTAAGACTAGAAAAATCATACTCGTTCATATCTCATATTTAAGGGGTATTTCCTATCTAATCAAGCAAATGATCTAACCTAATTCTAATTTTTTTAAAATGAAATGCAAGTCTAATGTCATGTCTCACACATAGGGATAAAGAATACACATATAGGGGAAATATGAGATAAGGGATATACATATAAGGGGGAATATGAGATAAGGGATATACATATAAGGAAAATGTCATGCAAAATGATAAAAAACCATGAAAAGTAGAAAATATGCATGAAAATATAGTGATTATCACACAAACATGATCTAACGTGTGGATGGCCCCTAAGGATCTAGCATTGGGTTAACCCATGTCAATAAATTACCACAAGCGAGAAAACGGGAAAAAGGGTCACAACTAGCATTGGACTAGTGTGGTGACAGGAAAGGGGTCATAACTAGCGTTAGACTAGTGTGGTGACATCATCATTTATTACAATCAAATAAATCATATAAAACATAATAAAGCAAATAAACACATAAATTACATATAGCACATAACATATGAGCATGATATCTAGATGCAATAACCGTAAGAAAGTGAATAACACGTAAACACACAAGCATGCAAAACACGCAAAGTAAATAAAATGAATAAAGATTTAACTATTACATTTGTGGGCCCTAACTACAATCTAAAAAGGGGAAAGAATGAAATAAAATGAAATAATAACCTAATGATTACAATTTGGCATTTAAATGCCTCTCAAATAACTAAAAATTAAATTAAAATAAATATACAAAATTAAAACAAATGAAATGAATAAATAAATAGATGAAATAAAAAATATTTAAAAAAACATGCAGTTACACACATAAAGTTACATAGGAGCACATAGAATCAAGTAAAATCAAAATAAAGGAGTAGAGTGTACCTCCCATGAATTGGTGATCTAATGAAACGAAATTTTTCTTAATTACCCTACAAAACAAAAAAAAAGGTCAAAGCATCACTTTAATTAACAAATAATCACAAGAAATGGAAATAAACACGAAATTGAATCAATCAAAGCATTCAAATAAAAGTAAACAACTCATATTCAACAAATTAAAACAAACACGGACCTAATTGAAAGAATTAAAGAAGTTTGAGGGGTCAAATCCTAATTATTACAAATATTAGGGTCAAAATTAAAATAAAATAAAGTTAAGGATTTAAGATGAAGCCTACCAAAACTAAATGCTAAAGTTCACAAAATAAATCAAAATCCTCTCATCAAACCCCAAAACCAAAATATTGCCCAAATATTTAATTGTTTTACTAAAAATCAAAATAAAAACTATAAATCTAGTAAAAGTTATTAAACCTTCAAATTCATCCTAAAAATTCACAAATAATCTGTCCAAAAATCACATTATAGCATACCAAAGAAAAATAACATTTTAAAAGGATAAAATTGATTAATTTTTCCAATTTTTGGGCCATAGTAGCATTATGGAGAACTAGAGGGATTAAAGTGAAATTATTTGAAATTATTTCATGCAGCCTACGAAACTTTCTTCTTCAGCAACCATTTCTTCTGCAATTTTTCTTATGCAGCCGAAACATGCTCATGCGAAGTAATGCAAATAAAGCCTATCGATTTATCCACCAAACCCCAATGCTATAACTTCCAACCCATGTCGTTAACATCGCCCAAATGCAATTATCTACCCCCCAGAAAATCCAAGAAGGAAACTGGACATAAAATGCAGCAAAGTGCCATGAACATTTGATGAAACCTCAAACCCCCAGATCTTCAAGAAAGCAAACCCAAATCATAAAACAAACAAGATAATGAAACACAAAATCCGCTGTTCACATCCCTTCACCTTCACGGATGAGAGAAAACTGATTACCCTTGTTCATAAGTTCCCAACAAGAAACTTCAGAACCCAACGTTGATTATAAGTCACAAAACTTGGGTTGAGAGCATGACAAAATCCGAAAAATTTTCTGCAACCTTCTTTCGGAAAATTTGAGGATTAATCATCAACTAAAGGAGGCTAGAAATGATTTCTATACCCTGGGTTTCATGAGCTATGACAACACAAGATCTAAACACAGAGATATAGAACCAAAACGAGTTACCAAACGAGTTTCTCCAAAGCACCAGAGATGAAAGGGTGAATTCTTATTTTGTGATGAAAAAAAAAAAGATTTCTACAACGAGGGCGGTTTTTGGATTTGTTTCTACAAAGGGGGTCTTCGCATTCTGAGAATGCGAGCTCACCGAGCTCGCATTTTGCCAATGCGAGGTCGATACGAGCTCGCATTCTGAGAATGCGAGCTATGTGAGCTCGCATTCTGAGAATGCGAGCTATGTGAGCTCGCATTTTGCCAGAGCTCCCTCTAGCAACCGCCAAGACCCATTTCGAAAAAAAAAAGACAAAACAAAGAATAGCTGGTTGAATAGCTGTGGAACAGCAAAACAAAGAATTCGGAATTTTTGATTAGCAAAACAAAGAAAACAGACCTGGTTTCTGCACATCGAAGCATCCAAAGACCGGAGCAGACCGGAGCATCGAAAGACTGGTTTCGCGTTTGCCGCTTCCCAAAATTTGACAGCATTGCCGTCCCATTGCTACTGTCAAACAGCATAAAGGTTAGGCTTTTGCACTTGCAATGCCTCACGTATAGCTTTTTAAGTTTAATGAATAGTTGAATACTATCATCCAAGGCAGGTTCAGATTTGTTGTGAAATTTGGGTGTAAATGTGATGTGGGTTGTGCTTATTTTTGCAATTTTTGTGGTGGATTTGAGGAAATACGTTATCTTTTTCGAATTCAGGCAATTTTTCCATTTCCAATTAGTTGCAGTTTATTTGCAGTTTTCTGCAATTAGTGCAGAAAAAGCAAGATCCGAGCTCGGATACGACTAAAGGCAAAAAGATCCGACCTCGGATCCTTATGATACGGGGTCGGATTTATAGTTGTTTACTCAGATCCGAGGTCTCGTCTGATCATCCGTTGAGAAGGATCCGAACCCTGTTGGATCCGAGGGCTTCAATAAATTATCCGAGCTCGGATCCTTGCATTTCATAATAATAAATGCGAGCTATTGTTTTATTTGTTGTTAAAATTTTTTGTGGATTTCATCGTGCGAAAATTCGAGCTCCGTGAGTTCGCATTTGCTGAAGGCGAAGACCCTTTGGATGTAATCCCATGCTCAAAATGCCCCATTTGTAGAATTCTTTTAAAATTCATCAGAATTTTTTTTTTAAAATCTATTTATCGACCGTATTACTTTTGGTCGAAACACTATGTACATTGGATATTGTATGTTTTGCAATTGGAGCTTTGAGACTTTATTGACATTATGTAGTTTATAGATTGGAGCTTTTGAATTTCATGGATATTTGGATTGTTTGACAGGGAGTTCGAGGCTATTTATAGGGGAGATTATGTCGAAATTTTTGTAGATCTTTCTTTGTGAGGGTAACGCACTATTATGTTATTTGGAAAAATAACATTAATTTGTTCTAGATTCATAGCTAGAATATCACATCATTGTGAATGTGGAACTTTTTATGAGGTGTGAATGTGGAGCCCAAATATATATAACTTCGAAATACATTTCTTACGCCTGTACTTTGAAAATTATAGGGTCTCTTGACAATATGTAGTGTGGCAAATGTGATTACTACTTAATCGGGTTCCCTTTTCGGATTGGTTGGCAGGGAGTTTTAGTCTAATTTTAGGGGAGACTCTGTCCAAATTTTCTAAAAATTGCGTTCGGAGTTTTAGG